>NW_027364609.1:0-202173 GCF_046119375.1 Phyllobates terribilis
GAGTGTGTGCGAGTGTCAATGAGTGAGTGTGTGCGAGTGTGTGTGAGTGTGTATGAGTGAGTGTGTGTGAGTGTGTGCGAGTGTTTGTGAGTGAGTATGAGTGAGTGTGTGCGAGTGTGTATGAATGAGTGTGTGCGAGTGCGTGCGAGTGTGTGTGTGCGAGTGTGTGCCAGTGTGCGCGAGTGTGTGCGACTGTGTGTGCGAGTGTGCACGAGTGTGTGTGTGTGAGTGTGCACGAGTGTGTGTGTGTGAGTTTGTGCTCGTGTGTGTGTGAGTGTGTGCGTGCGAGTGTGTATGAGTGAGTGTGTGCGAGTGTGTATGAGTGAGTGTGTGAGAGTGTGCGCGAGTGTGTGTGCGAGTGTCTGCCAGTGTGTGCGACTGTGTGTGTGTGACTGTGTGCGAGTGTTTGAGTGTGTGCCAGTATTTGTGCAAGTGTGTGTGCGAGTGTGTGCGAGTGTGTATGTGTGAGTGTCCTCGAGTGTGTGTGTGCGAGTATGTGCGAGTGTGTGTGTGCGAGTGCGTGAGAGTGTGTGCGAGTGTATGTGTGCGAGTGTGTGCGTGCGAGTGCATGCGATTGTGTACGAGTGTGTGCGAGTGTGTGCGTGCGAGTGTGCGTTAGTGTGTATGAGTGTGCGCGAGTGTGTGCGAGTGTTTGCGAGTGTGTGCGAGTGTGTATGAGTGAGTGTATGCGACTGTGTATGAGTGATTGTGTGCAAGTGAGTGTGTGTGAGTGTGCGTGAGTGTGTGCAAGTGAGTGTGTGTGAGTGTGCGTAAGTGTGTGCGAGTGTGTGTGTGAGGTTGTGCGAGTGTGTGCGAGTGAGTGTGTGCGAGTGTGTGTGAGTGTGTGCAAGTGTGCATGACTGTGTATGAGTGAGCATGTGCGAGTGTGTGTGAGTGAGTGTGTGCGAGTGTGTATGAGTCAGCGTGTGCGAGTGTGTGCTAGTGTGTGTGTGCGAGTGTTTGCGAGTGTGTGCTAGTGTGTGTGTGTGAGTTTGTGCGAGTGTATGTGAGTGTGTGCGATGAGTGTGTGCGAGTGTGAGTGCGAGTGTGTACGAGTATTTGCGAGTGTGTATCAGTGAGTGTGTGCGAGAGTGTGCGAGTGTGTGCGAGCGAGTGTGTGTGAGTGTGTATGAGTGTGTATGAGTGAGTGTGTGTGAGTGTGTGCGAGTGTTTGTGAGTGTGTGCAAGTGTGTGTGCGAGTGTGTGTGCGAGTGTGTGCGAGTGTGTGTGTGCCAGTGTGGGCGAGTGTGTGCGACTGTGTGTGTGCGAGTGTGTATGAGTGTGTGTGTGCGAGTGTGCACGAGTGTGTGTGTGCGAGTTTGTGCACGTGTGTGTGCGAGTGTGTGTGTGCGAGTGTATATGAGTGTATATGAGTGAGTGTGTGCGAGTGTGTATGAGTGAGTGTGTGCGAGTGTGCACATGTGTGTGTGCGAGTGTGTGTGTGCGACTGTGTGCGAGTGTTTGAGTGTGTGCCAGTGTTTGTGCGAGTGTGTATGAGTGTGTGCGCGAGGGTGTGTGTGCAAGTGTGTGCGAGTGTGTGCGTGTGAGTGTGTGCGAGTGTGTGTGTGCGAGTGTGTACATGTGAGTGCATGCAAGTGTGTACGAGTGTATGCAAGTGTGCATGAGTGTGCGTGAGTGCGTGCGAGTGTGTGCGAGTGTGCATGAATGTGCGTGAGTGTGTGCGAGTGTTTGCGAGTGTGTGCGAGTGTCAATGAGTGAGTGTGTGCGAGTGTGTGTGAGTGTGTGCGAGAGTGTGTGCGCGTGTGTGTGCGCGTGTGTGTGAGTGTGTGTATGCGAGTATGTGTGAGTGTGTGCGCGAATGTGTGGGAGTTTGTGTGTGCGAGTGTGTATGAGTGAGTGTGTGCGTGTGAGTGTGTGTGTGAGTGTGTACGAGGGTGTTCGAGTGTGTGCGAGAGTGTGCGAGTGTGTGCGAGTGTGTGCGTGTGAGTGAGTGTGTGTGTGAGTGTGTACAAGTGTGTGCGAGCGTGTGCTAGTGTGTGCGAGTGTGTGCGAGTGACTGAGTGTGTGTGAGTGTGTGCGAGAGAGTGTGTGCGAGTGTTTGTGAGTGTGCGCGAGTGTGTGCGAGTGTGTGCGAGAGTGTATGAGTGAGTGTGTGTGCGTATGCTCAAGTGTGTGCGTGTAAGTGAGTTTGTGTGTGCGAGTGTGTGTGCGAGTGTGTGCGAGTGTGTGTGTGTGATTGTCTGCGAGTGTGTGCGAGCGAGTTTGTATGAGTGAGTGTTTGCGAGTGTGCGTGAGTGTGTATGAGTGAGTGTGTGCGAGTGTTTGCGAGTGAGTGTGTGCGAGTGTGCATGAGTTAGTGTGTGTGCGTATGCTCAAGTGTGTGCGTGTAAGTGAGTTTGTGTGTGCGAGTGTCTGTGCGAGTGTGTGCGAGTGTGTGTGTGTGATTGTCTGCGAGTGTGTGCGAGCGAGTTTGTATGAGTGAGTGTTTGCGAGTGTGCGTGAATGTGTATGAGTGAGTGTGTGCGAGTGTTTGCGAGTGAGTGTGTGCGAGTGTGCATGAGTTAGTGTGTGTGTGTTTGCGAGTGTGTGTGCGAGTGTGTGCGAGTGTGTGAGAGTTTGTGTGTGTGATTGACTGCGAGTGTGTGCAAGCGAGTTTGTATGAGAGAGTGTGTGCGAGTGTTTGCGAGTGAGTGAGTGCAAGTGTGTTTGAGTTAGTGCGAGTGTGTGCGAGTGTGTATGTGTGAGTGTGTGCGATTGTGTGGGTGGAGTGTGCTATGAGTGAGTGTGTTCGAGAGTGTGTGCGAGTGTGTGCGTGCGAGTGAGTGTGTGCGAGTGTGCACGTGCGAGTGCATGCAAGTGTGTACGAGTGTGCATGAGTGTGCTTGAGTATGTGCGAGTGAGCGCGAGTGTGCATGAGTGTGCGTCAGTGTGTGCGAGTGTTTGCGAGTGTGTGCGAGTGTGTATGAGTGAGTGTGTGCGAGTGTGTGTGAGTGCGTGCGAGAGTTAGTGCACGTGTATGTGAGTGTGTGTGTGCGCGTGTGTGTGAGTGTGTGTATGCGAGCGTGTGTGAGTGTGTGTGTGAGTGTGTGGGAGTTTGTGTGTGCGAGTGTGTATGAGTGAGTTTGTGCGAGTGTGTGCGTGTGAGTGAGTGAGTGTGTGCGTGAGTGTGTACGAGTGTGTGCGAGCGTGTGCGAGTGTGCGCGAGTGTGTGCGAGTGTGTGCGAGTGTGTATGAGTGAGTGTGTGCGAGTTTGTGTGAGTGTGCGTGAGTGTGGGTGTGTGAGTGAGTGAGTGTGTGTGAGTTTGTGCGAATGTGTGTGAGTGTGTATGAGTGAGTTTGTGCGAGTGTGTGCGAGTGTGTGCGAGTGTGTGCGAGGGTGTATGAGGGCGTGTGCGGGTGTGTGTGCGAGTGTGTGTGCGAGTGTGTATGAGTGAGTGTGTGCGAATGTGTATATGTGAGTGTGTGCGAGTGTGCTTGAGTGTGTGTACGAGTATGTGCAAATGTGTGCATGCGAGTGTTTTCGAGTGCGTATGAGTGAGTGTATGCGAGTGTTTGCGAGTTTGTGCGAGTGTGTGTGAGTGAGTGTGAGTGAGCGCGAGTGTGCATGAGTGTGCGTGAGTGTGTGCGAGTGTTTGCGAGTGTGTGCGAGTGTGTGCGAGTGTGTATGAGTGAGTGTGTGCGAGTGTGTGTGAGTGCATGCGAGAGTGTGTGCACATGTGTGTGAGTGTGTGTGTGCGCGTGTGTGTGAGTGTGTGTATGCGAGTGTGTGTGAGTGTGTGTGTGAGTGTGTGGGAGTTTGTGTATGCGAGTGTGTATGAGTGTATGTGCGCGTGTGTGTGAATGTGTGTATGCGAGTGTGTGTGTGAGTGTGTATGAGTGTGTGCGAGTGTGTGCGTGTGAGTGAGTGTGTGTGTGAGTGTGTACAAGTGTGTGTGAGCGTGTGCTAGTGTGTGCGAGTGAGTGAGTGTGTGTGAGTGTGTGCGAGAGAGTGTGTGCGAGTGTGTGCGAGTGTGTATGAGTGAGTGTGTGCGAGTGTTTGCGAGTGAGTGTGTGCGAGTGTGTATGAGTTAGTGAGTGTGTGAGTGTGAGTGTGTGCAAGTGTGAGCGAATGTGTGTGTGATTGTCTGCGAGTGTGCGCGAGCGAGTTTGTATGAGTGAGTGTGTGCGAGTGTGCGTGAGTGTGTATGTGTGAGTGTGTGTGAGTGTTTGCGAGTGAGTGTGTGCGAGTGTGTATGAGTTAGTGAGTGTGTGAGTGTGAGTGTGTGCGAGTGTGTGCGAGTGTGTGTGTGATTGTCTGCGAGTGTGTGCGAGCGAGTTTGTATGAGTGAGTGTGTGCGAGTGTGCGTGAGTGTGTATGAGTGAGTGTGTGCGAGTGTTTGCGAGTGAGTGTGTGCAAGTGTGTATGAGTTAGTGTGTGAGTGTGTGCGAGTGTGTGCGAGTGTGTATGTGTGAGTGTGTTCGATTGTGTGGGTGGAGTGTGTATGAGTGAGTGTGTGTGAGTGTGTGTGAGTGTGTGCGAGTGTGCGAAGTGTGTGCGAGTGTGTGCGAGTGTGTATGAGTGAGTGTGTGCGAGTTTGTGTGAGTGTGCGTGAGTGTGGGTGTGTGAGTGAGTGAGTGTGTGTGAGTGTCTGCGAGTGTGTGCGAGTGTGCGTGCGAGTGTGTGTGAGGGTGTATGAGGGTGTGTGCGGGTGTGTGTGCGAGTGTGTGTGCGAGAGTTTATGAGTGAGTGTGTGCGAGTGTGTATGAGTGAGTGTGTGCGAGTGTGCTTGAGTGTGTGTACGAGTATGTGCACATGTGTGCATGTGAGTGTGTGCGAGTGCGTATGAGTGAGTGTGTGCGACTGTGTTTGAGTGAGTGCGTACGAGTGAGTGTGTGTGAGTGTGCATGAGTGTGTGTGATTGAGTGTGTGTGAGTGTGTATGAGTGAGTGTGGGTGAGTGTGTGTGTGAGGTTGTGCGAGTCTGTGCGAGTGTGTGCGAGTGAGTGTGTGCGAGTGTGTATGAGTGAGTGTGTGCGAGTGTGCATGACTGTGTATGAGTGAGTGTGTGCGAGTGTGTGCGAGTGTGTGTACGAGTGTGTATGAGTGAGTGTGTGCGAGTGTGTGTTAGTGTGTATGCGAGAGTGCACGTGCGAGTGAGTGTGAGTGTGTGCGAGTGTGTATAAGTGAATGTGTGCGAGTGTGTGAGAGTGTGTGTGTGAGAGTGTGTGAGGTTGTGCGAGTGTGTGCGAGTTTGTGCGAGTGAGTGTGTGCGAGTGTGTGTGAGTGTGTGCAAGTGTGCATGACTGTGTATGAGTGAGCATGTGCGAGTGTGTGTGAGTGAGTGTGTGCGAGTGTGTATGAGTCAGCGTGTGCGAGTGTGTGCTAGTGTGTGTGTGCGAGTGTTTGCGAGTGTGTGCTAGTGTGTGTGTGTGAGTTTGTGCGAGTGTATGTGAGTGTGTGCGATGAGTGTGTGCGAGTGTGAGTGCGAGTGTGTACGAGTATTTGCGAGTGTGTATCAGTGAGTGTGTGCGAGAGTGTGCGAGTGTGTGCGAGCGAGTGTGTGCGAGTGTGTATGAGTGTGTATGAGTGAGTGTGTGTGAGTGTGTGCGAGTGTTTGTGAGTGTGTGCAAGTGTGTGTGCGAGTGTGTGTGCGAGTGTGTGCGAGTGTGTGTGTGAGAGTGTGCGAGTGTGTATGAGTGAGTGTGTGCGAGTGTGTATGAGTTAGTGTGTGCGAGTGTGTGTGTGTGCCAGTGTGGGCGAGTGTGTGCGACTGTGTGTGTGCGAGTGTGTATGAGTGTGTGTGTGCGAGTGTGCACGAGTGTGTGTGTGCGAGTTTGTGCACGTGTGTGTGCGAGTGTGTGTGTGTGAGTGTATATGAGTGTATATGAGTGAGTGTGTGCGAGTGTGTATAAGTGAGTGTGTGCGAGTGTGCACGTTTGTGTGTGCGAGTGTGTGTGTGCGACTGTGTGCGAGTGTTTGAGTGTGTGCCAGTGTTTGTGCGAGTGTGTATGAGTGTGTGCGCGAGGGTGTGTGTGCAAGTGTGTGCGAGTGTGTGCGTGCGAGTGTGTGCGAGTGTGTGTGTGCGAGTGTGTACATGTGAGTGCATGCAAGTGTGTACGAGTGTATGCGAGTGTGCGCGAGTGTGCATGAGTGTGCGTGAGTGCGTGCGAGTGTGTGCGAGTGTGCATGAATGTGCGTGAGTGTGTGCGAGTGTTTGCGAGTGTGTGCGAGTGTCAATGAGTGAGTGTGTGCGAGTGTGTGTGAGTGTGTGCGAGAGTGTGTGCGCGTGTGTGTGCGCGTGTGTGTGAGTGTGTGTATGCGAGTATGTGTGAGTGTGTGCGCGAATGTGTGGGAGTTTGTGTGTGCGAGTGTGTATGAGTGAGTGTGTGAGTGTGTGTGTGAGTGTGTACAAGGGTGTTCGAGTGTGTGCGAGAGTGTGCGAGTGTGTGCGAGTGCGTGCGTGTGAGTGAGTGTGTGTGTGAGTGTGTACAAGTGTGTGCGAGCGTGTGCTAGTGTGTGCGAGTGTGTGCGAGTGACTGAGTGTGTGTGAGTGTGTGCGAGAGAGTGTGCGCGAGTGTGTGCGAGTGTGTGCGAGAGTGTATGAGTGAGTGTGTGTGCGTATGCTCAAGTGTGTGCGTGTAAGTGAGTTTGTGTGTGCGAGTGTGTGTGCGAGTGTGTGCGAGTGTGTGTGTGTGATTGTCTGCGAGTGTGTGCGAGCAAGTTTGTATGAGTGAGTGTTTGCGAGTGTGCGTGAGTGTGTATGAGTGAGTGTGTGCGAGTGTTTGCGAGTGAGTGTGTGCGAGTGTGCATGAGTTAGTGTGTGTGCGTATGCTCAAGTGTGTGCGTGTAAGTGAGTTTGTGTGTGCGAGTGTGTGTGCGAGTGTGTGCGAGTGTGTGTGTGTGATTGTCTGCGAGTGTGTGCGAGCGAGTTTGTATGAGTGAGTGTTTGCGAGTGTGCGTGAATGTGTATGAGTGAGTGTGTGCGAGTGTTTGCGAGTGAGTGTGTGCGAGTGTGCATGAGTTAGTGTGTGTGTGTTTGCGAGTGTGTGTGCGAGTGTGTGCGAGTGTGTGAGAGTTTGTGTGTGTGATTGACTGCGAGTGTGTGCAAGCGAGTTTGTATGAGAGAGTGTGTGCGAGTGTTTGCGAGTGAGTGAGTGCAAGTGTGTTTGAGTTAGTGCGAGTGTGTGCGAGTGTGTATGTGTGAGTGTGTGCGATTGTGTGGGTGGAGTGTGCTATGAGTGAGTGTGTTCGAGAGTGTGTGCGAGTGTGTGCGTGCGAGTGTGTGTGTGCGAGTGTGTACGTGCGAGTGCATGCAAGTGTGTACGAGTGTGCATGAGTGTGCTTGAGTATGTGCGAGTGAGCTCGAGTGTGCATGAGTGTGCGTCAGTGTGTGCGAGTGTTTGCGAGTGTGTGCGAGTGTGTATGAGTGAGTGTGTGCGAGTGTGTGTGAGTGCGTGCGAGAGTTAGTGCACGTGTATGTGAGTGTGTGTGTGCGCGTGTGTGTGAGTGTGTGTATGCGAGCGTGTGTGAGTGTGTGTGTGAGTGTGTGGGAGTTTGTGTGTGCGAGTGTGTATGAGTGAGTTTGTGCGAGTGTGTGCGTGTGAGTGAGTGAGTGTGTGCGTGAGTGTGTACGAGTGTGTGTGAGTGTGTGCGAGAGTGTGCGAGTGTGTGCGAGTGCGTGCGTGTGAGTGAGAGTGTGTGTGTACAAGTGTGTGCGAGCGTGTGCTAGTGTGTACGAGTGTGTGCAAGTGAGTGAGTGTGTGTGAGTGTGTGCGAGAGAATGTGTACGAGTGTGTGCGATTGTGCGAGAGTGTGTGCGAGTGTGTGCGAGTGTGTATGAGTGAGTGTGTGCGAGTGTTTTGCGAGTGAGTGTGTGGGAGTGTGTATGAGTTAGTGAGTGTGAGTGTGCGAGTGTGTGTGCAAGTGTGTGCGAGTGTGTGTGTGTGATTGTCTGCGAGTGTGTGCGAGCGAGTTTGTATGAGTGAGTGTGTGCGAGTGTGCGTGAGTGTGTATGAGTGAGTGTGTGCGAGTGTTTGCGAGAGTGTGTGTGAGTGTGTATAAGTTAGTGAGTGTGTGTGTGCGAGTGTTTGTGCGAGTGTGTGGAGGTGTGTGTGTGATTGTCTGCGAGTGTGTGCGTGTGAGTTTGTATGAGTGAGTGTGTGCGAGTGTGCGTGAGTGTGTATGAGTGAGTGTGTGCGAGTGTTTGCGAGTGAGTGTGTGCAAGTGTGTATGAGTTATTGTGTGAGTGTGTGCGACTGTGTGTGAGTGTGTATGTGTGAGTGTGTTCGATTGTGTGGGTGGAGTGTGTATGAGTGAGTGTGTGCGAGTGTGTGTGTGCGAGTGTGTGTGCGAGTGTTTGTGTGCGAGTGTGTATGAGTGAGTGTGTGTGAGTGTGTGCGAGTGTGCGCGAGTGTGTGCGAGTGTGTGCGAGTGTGTATGAGTGAGTGTGTGCGAGTTTGTGTGAGTGTGCGTGAGTGTGGGTGTGTGAGTGAGTGAGTGTGTGCGAGTTTGTGCGAGTGTGTGTGAGTGTGTATGAGTGAGTGTGTGTGAGTGTCTGCGAGTGTGTGCGAGTGTGCGTGCGAGTGTGTGTGAGGGTGTATGAGGGTGTGTGCGGGTGTGTGTGCGAGTGTGTGTGTGAGTGTTTATGAGTGAGTGTGTGCGAGTGTGTATGAGTGAGTGTGTGCGAGTGTGCTTGAGTGTGTGTACGAGTATGTGCACATGTGTGCATGTGAGTGTGTGCGAGTGCGTATGAGTGAGTGTGTGCGACTGTGTTTGAGTGAGTGCGTACGAGTGAGTGTGTGTGAGTGTGCATGAGTGTGTGTGATTGAGTGTGTGTGAGTGTGTATGAGTGAGTGTGGGTGAGTGTGTGTGTGAGGTTGTGCGAGTGTGTGCGAGTGTGTGCGAGTGAGTGTGTGCGAGTGTGTATGAGTGAGTGTGTGCGAGTGTGCATGACTGTGTATGAGTGAGTGTGTGCGAGTGTGTGCGAGTGTGTGTACGAGTGTGTATGAGTGAGTGTGTGCGAGTGTGTGTTAGTGTGTATGCGAGAGTGCACGTGCGAGTGAGTGTGAGTGTGTGCGAGTGTGTATAAGTGAGTGTGTGCGAGTGTGTGAGAGTGTGTGTGTGAGAGTGTGTGAGGTTGTGCGAGTGTGTGCGAGTGTGTGCGAGTGAGTGTGTGCGAGTGTGTATGAGTGAGTGGGTGCGAGTGTGCATGACTGTGTATGAGTGAGTGTGTGCGAGGTTGTGCGAGTGTGTGTGAGTCAGTGTGTGCGAGTGTGTGCTAGTGTGTGTGAGTGTGTGCGAGTGTTTGAGAGTGTGTGCTAGTGTGTGTGTGCGAGTGTGTGTGAGCATGTGCGAGTGTGAGCGATGAGTGTGTGCGAGTGTGCACAAGTGTGTATGAGTGAGTGTGTGCGAGTGTGAGTGGGAGTGTGTACGGGTATTTGCGAGTGTGTATGAGTGAGTGTGTGTGAGTGTGTGAGTGTGTGCGAGTGTGTGTGCGAGTGTGTGTGTGCGAGTGTGTATGAGCGAGTGTGTGCAAGTGTGCGTGAGAGTGAGTGTGCGAGTTTGTGTGTGTGTGCGAGTGTGTGTGAGTGTGTGTGCGAGTGTGTTCGAGTGTGTGTGCGAGTGTTTGTACGAGTGTGTGTGTGCGAGTGTGTATGAGTGAGTGTGTGTGAGTGTGTGTGAGTGTTTGTGAGTGTGTATGAGTGAGTGTGTGCGAGTGCGTGCGAGTGTGTGTGTGCGAGTGTGTGCCAGTGTGGGCGAGTGTGTGTGACTGTGTGTGTGCGAGTGTGCACGAGTGTGTGTGTGTGAGTGTGCACGAGTGTGTGTGTGTGAGTTTGTGCTCGTGTGTGTGTGAGTGTGTGCGTGCGAGTGTGTATGAGTGAGTGTGTGCGAGTGTGTATGAGTGAGTGTGTGAGAGTGTGCGCGAGTGTGTGTGCGAGTGTCTGCCAGTGTGTGCGACTGTGTGTGTGTGACTGTGTGCGAGTGTTTGAGTGTGTGCCAGTATTTGTGCAAGTGTGTGTGCGAGTGTGTGCGAGTGTGTATGTGTGAGTGTCCTCGAGTGTGTGTGTGCGAGTATGTGCGAGTGTGTGTGTGCGAGTGCGTGAGAGTGTGTGCGAGTGTATGTGTGCGAGTGTGTGCGTGCGAGTGCATGCGATTGTGTACGAGTGTGTGCGAGTGTGTGCGTGCAAGTGTGCGTTAGTGTGTATGAGTGTGCGCGAGTGTGTGCGAGTGTTTGCGAGTGTGTGCGAGTGTGTATGAGTGAGTGTATGCGACTGTGTATGAGTGATTGTGTGCAAGTGAGTGTGTGTGAGTGTGCGTGAGTGTGTGCAAGTGAGTGTGTGTGAGTGTGCGTAAGTGTGTGCGAGTGTGTCTGTGTGAGGTTGTGCGAGTGTGTGCGAGTGAGTGTGTGCGAGTGTGTGTGAGTGTGTGCAAGTGTGCATGACTGTGTATGAGTGAGCATGTGCGAGTGTGTGTGAGTGAGTGTGTGCGAGTGTGTATGAGTCAGCGTGTGCGAGTGTGTGCTAGTGTGTGTGTGCGAGTGTTTGCGAGTGTGTGCTAGTGTGTGTGTGTGAATTTGTGCGAGTGTATGTGAGTGTGTGCGATGAGTGTGTGCGAGTGTGAGTGCGAGTGTGTACGAGTATTTGCGAGTGTGTATCAGTGAGTGTGTGCGAGAGTGTGCGAGTGTGTGCGAGCGAGTGTGTGCGAGTGTGTATGAGTGTGTATGAGTGAGTGTGTGTGAGTGTGTGCGAGTGTTTGTGAGTGTGTGCAAGTGTGTGTGCGAGTGTGTGTGCGAGTGTGTGCGAGTGTGTGTGTGAGAGTGTGCGAGTGTGTATGAGTGAGTGTGTGCGAGTGTGTATGAGTTAGTGTGTGCGAGTGTGTGTGTGTGCCAGTGTGGGCGAGTGTGTGCGACTGTGTGTGTGCGAGTGTGTATGAGTGTGTGTGTGCGAGTGTGCACGAGTGTGTGTGTGCGAGTTTGTGCACGTGTGTGTGCGAGTGTGTGTATATGAGTGTATATGAGTGAGTGTGTGCGAGTGTGTATGAGTAAGTGTGTGCGACTGTGTATGAGTGAGTGTGTGCGAGTGAGTGTGTGCGACTGTGTGCGAGTGTTTGAGTGTGTGCCAGTGTTTGTGCGAGTGTGTATGAGTGTGTGCGCGAGGGTGTGTGTGCAAGTGTGCACGTGTGTGTGTGCGAGTGTGTGTGTGCGACTGTGTGCGAGTGTTTGAGTGTGTGCCAGTGTTTGTGCGAGTGTGTATGAGTGTGTGCGCGAGGGTGTGTGTGCAAGTGTGTGCGAGTGTGTGCGTGCGAGTGTGTGCGAGTGTGTGTGTGCGAGTGTGTACATGTGAGTGCATGCAAGTGTGTACGAGTGTATGCGAGTGTGCGCGAGTGTGCATGAGTGTGCGTGAGTGCGTGCGAGAGTGTGCGAGTGTGCATGAATGTGCGTGAGTGTGTGCGAGTGTTTGCGAGTGTGTGCGAGTGTCAATGAGTGAGTGTGTGCGAGTGTGTGTGAGTGTGTGCGAGAGTGTGTGCGCGTGTGTGTGCGCGTGTGTGTGAGTGTGTGTATGCGAGTATGTGTGAGTGTGTGCGCGAATGTGTGGGAGTTTGTGTGTGCGAGTGTGTATGAGTGAGTGTGTGAGTGTGTGTGTGAGTGTGTACGAGGGTGTTCGAGTGTGTGCGAGAGTGTGCGAGTGTGTGCGAGTGCGTGCGTGTGAGTGAGTGTGTGTGTGAGTGTGTACAAGTGTGTGCGAGCGTGTGCTAGTGTGTGCGAGTGTGTGCGAGTGACTGAGTGTGTGTGAGTGTGTGCGAGAGAGTGTGTGCGAGTGTTTGTGAGTGTGCGCGAGTGTGTGCGAGTGTGTGCGAGAGTGTATGAGTGAGTGTGTGTGCGTATGCTCAAGTGTGTGCGTGTAAGTGAGTTTGTGTGTGCGAGTGTGTGTGCGAGTGTGTGCGAGTGTGTGTGTGTGATTGTCTGCGAGTGTGTGCGAGCGAGTTTGTATGAGTGAGTGTTTGCGAGTGTGCGTGAGTGTGTATGAGTGAGTGTGTGCGAGTGTTTGCGAGTGAGTGTGTGCGAGTGTGCATGAGTTAGTGTGTGTGCGTATGCTCAAGTGTGTGCGTGTAAGTGAGTTTGTGTGTGTGCGAGTGTGTGCGAGTGTGTGTGTGTGATTGTCTGCGAGTGTGTGCGAGCGAGTTTGTATGAGTGAGTGTTTGCGAGTGTGCGTGAATGTGTATGAGTGAGTGTGTACGAGTGTGTGCGAGTGTGTTCGAGAGTGTGCGAGTGTGTGCGAGTGCGTGCGTGTGAGTGAGTGTGTGTGTGTACAAGTGTGTGCGAGCGTGTGCTAGTGTGTACGAGTGTGTGCAAGTGAGTGAGTGTGTGTGAGTGTGTGCGAGAGAATGTGTACGAGTGTGTGCGATTGTGCGAGAGTGTGTGCGAGTGTGTGCGAGTGTGTATGAGTGAGTGTGTGCGAGTGTTTTGCGAGTGAGTGTGTGGGAGTGTGTATGAGTTAGTGAGTGTGAGTGTGCGAGTGTGTGTGCAAGTGTGTGCGAGTGTGTGTGTGTGATTGTCTGCGAGTGTGTGCGAGCGAGTTTGTATGAGTGAGTGTGTGTGAGTGTGCGTGAGTGTGTATGAGTGAGTGTGTGCGAGTGTTTGCGAGAGTGTGTGTGAGTGTGTATAAGTTAGTGAGTGTGTGTGTGCGAGTGTTTGTGCGAGTGTGTGGAGGTGTGTGTGTGATTGTCTGCGAGTGTGTGCGTGCGAGTTTGTATGAGTGAGTGTGTGCGAGTGTGCGTGAGTGTGTATGAGTGAGTGTGTGCGAGTGTTTGCGAGTGAGTGTGTGCAAGAGTGTATGAGTTATTGTGTGAGTGTGTGCGACTGTGTGCGAGTGTGTATATGTGAGTGTGTGCGATTGTGTGGGTGGAGTGTGTATGAGTGAGTGTGTGCAATTGTGTGTGTGCGAGTGTGTGTGCGAGTGTTTGTGTGCGAGTGTGTATGAGTGAGTGTGTGTGAGTGTGTGCGAGTGTGCGCGAGTGTGTGCGAGTGTGTGCGAGTGTGTATGAGTGAGTGTGTGCGAGTTTGTGTGAGTGTGCGTGAGTGTGGGTGTGTGAGTGAGTGAGTGTGTGCGAGTTTGTGCGAATGTGTGTGAGTGTGTATGAGTGAGTTTGTGCGAGTGTGTGCGAGTGTGTGCGAGTGTGTGCGAGGGTGTATGAGGGCGTGTGCGGGTGTGTGTGCGAGTGTGTGTGCGAGTGTGTATGAGTGAGTGTGTGCGAATGTGTATATGTGAGTGTGTGCGAGTGTGCTTGAGTGTGTGTACGAGTATGTGCAAATGTGTGCATGCGAGTGTTTTCGAGTGCGTATGAGTGAGTGTGTGCGAGTGTTTGCGAGTTTGTGCGAGTGTGTGTGAGTGAGTGTGAGTGAGCGCGAGTGTGCATGAGTGTGCGTGAGTGTGTGCGAGTGTTTGCGAGTGTGTGCGAGTGTGTATGAGTGAGTGTGTGCGAGTGTGTGTGAGTGCATGCGAGAGTGTGTGCACATGTGTGTGAGTGTGTGTGTGCGCGTGTGTGTGAGTGTGTGTGAGTGTGTGTGTGAGTGTGTGGGAGTTTGTGTGTGCGAGTGTGTATGAGTGTATGTGCGCGTGTGTGTGAATGTGTGTATGCGAGTGTGTGTGTGAGTGTGTATGAGTGTGTGCGAGTGTGTGCGAGAGTGTGCGAGTGCGTGCGTGTGAGTGAGTGTGTGTGTGAGTGTGTACAAGTGTGTGCGAGCGTGTGCTAGTGTGTGCGAGTGTGTGCGAGTGAGTGAGTGTGTGTGAGTGTGTGCGAGAGAGTGTGTGTGAGTGTGTGCGAGTGTGTATGAGTGAGTGTGTGCGAGTGTTTGCGAGTGAGTGTGTGCGAGTGTGTATGAGTTAGTGAGTGTGTGTGTGCGAGTGTGTGTGCAAGTGTGAGCGAATGTGTGTGTGATTGTCTGCGAGTGTGCGCGAGCGAGTTTGTATGAGTGAGTGTGTGCGAGTGTGCGTGAGTGTGTATGTGTGAGTGTGTGTGAGTGTTTGCGAGTGAGTGTGTGCGAGTGTGTATGAGTTAGTGAGTGTGTGAGTGTGAGTGTGTGCGAGTGTGTGCGAGTGTGTGTGTGATTGTCTGCGAGTGTGTGCGAGCGAGTTTGTATGAGTGAGTGTGTGCGAGTGTGCGTGAGTGTGTATGAGTCAGTGTGTGCGAGTGTTTGCGAGTGAGTGTGTGCAAGTGTGTATGAGTTAGTGTGTGAGTGTGTGCGAGTGTGTGCGAGTGTGTATGTGTGAGTGTGTTCGATTGTGTGGGTGGAGTGTGTATGAGTGAGTGTGTGCGAGTGTGTGTGTGCGAGTGTGTGTGCGAGTGTTTGTGTGCGAGTGTGTATGAGTGAGTGTGTGTGAGTGTGTGCGAGTGTGCGCGAGTGTGTGCGAGTGTGTATGAGTGAGTGTGTGCGAGTTTGTGTGAGTGTGCGTGAGTGTGGGTGTGTGAGTGAGTGAGTGAGTGTGTGCGAGTTTGTGCGAGTGTGTGTGAGTGTGTATGAGTGAGTGTGTGTGAGTGTGTATGAGTGTGTATGAGTGAGTGTGTGCGAGTGTGTGCGAGTGTGTGTGCGAGTGTGTGTGAGTGAGTGTGTATGAGTGTTCTCGAGTGTGTCTGTATGAGTGTGTGCGTACGATTGCGTGCGAGTGTGTGCGAGTGTGTGTGTGCGAGTGTGCGCGAGTGTGCATGAGTGTGCGAGTGTGTGCGAGTGTATATGAGTGTGTATGCGTGAGTGTGTGCGAGTGTGTGTGCGTGTGTGCGAGAGTGTGTGTGTGCGAGAGTGCGAGAGTGTGTGCGAGTGTGTGCGAGTGTGTGTGCGAGTGTGTGCGATTGTGTGTGCGAGTGTGTGTACGAGTGTGTGTGTGCGAGTGTGTATGAGTGAGTGTGTGTGAGTTTGTGCGAGTGTTTGTGAGTGTGTATGAGTGAGTGTGTGCGACTGTGTATGAGTGAGTGTGTGCGAGTGCGTGCGAGTGTGTGTGTGCGAGTGTATGTGCGAGTGTGTGCCAGTGTGTGCGACTGTGTGTGTGTTACTGTGTGCGAGTGTTTGAGTGTGTGCCAGTGTTTGTGCGAGTGTGTGTGTGAGTGTGTGCGAGTGTGTATGAGTGAGTGTCCTCGAGTGTGTGTGTGCGAGTATGTGCAAGTGTGTGCGTGCGAGTGCGTGCGAGTGTGTGCGAGTGTGTGTGTGCGAGTGTGTGCGTGCGAGTGCATGCGAGTGTGAACGAGTGTGTGCGAGTGTGTGCGTGCGAGTGTGCGTTAGTGTGCATGAGTGTGCGTGAGTGTGTGCGAGTGTTTGCGAGTGTGTGCGAGTGTGTATGAGTGAGTGTGTGTGAGTGTGCTCAAGAGTGTGCATGTGTGTGCGAGTGTGTGGGAGTGTGTGTGTGCGAGGGTGTGTGAGTGTTTGCATGTGAGTGTGCACGAGTGTGTGCGAGGGTGTGCATATGAGTTTGCGCGAGTGTTTATGAGTGAGTGTGTGCGAGTGTGAGTGAGTGTGTGAGTGAGTGTGTGTGTGCGAGTGTGTGCGAGTGTGTATGAGTGAGTGTGTGTGAGTGTGTATGAGTGTGTGAGAGTGTGTGTGTGCGAGTGTGTGTAAGTGTGTGAAAGCGAGTGTGTATGAGTGAGTGTGTGTGAGTGTGCGCGAGTGTGTGTGTGCGAGGTGTGCGAATGTGTGCATGTGAGTGTGCGCGAGTGTGTGCGAGTGTGTGCTAGTGTGTGTGTGCGAGTGTGTGCGAGTGTATGTGAGTGTGTGCGATGAGTGTGTGCGAGTGTGCACGAGTGTGTATGAGTGAGTGTGTGCGAGTGTGTGCGAGTGTGAGTGTGAGTGTGTATGAGTATTTGCGAGTGTGTATGAGTGAGTGTGTGCGAGAGTGTGCGAGTGTGTGCGAGCGAGTGTGTGTGAGTGTGTATGAGTGAGTGTGTGTGAGTGTGTGCGAGTGTTTGTGAGTGTGTGCAAGTGTGTGTGCGAGTGTGTGTGCGAGTGTGTGCGAGTGTGTGTGCGAGAGTGTGCGAGTGTGTATGAGTGAGTGTGTGCGAGTGTGTATGAGTGAGTGTGTGCGAGTGTGTGTGTGTGGGCGAGTGTGTGCGAGTGTGTGTGTGCGAGTGTGTATGAGTGTGTGTGTGCGAGTGTGCACGAGTGTGTGTGTGCGAGTTTGTGCGCGTGTGTGTGCGAGTGTGTGTGCGAGTGTATATGAGTGTATATGAGTGAGTGTGTGCGAGTGTGTATGAGTGAGTGTGTGCGAGTGTGCGCGTGTGTGTGTGCGAGTGTGTGTGTGCGACTGTGTGCGAGTGTTTGAGTGTGTGCCAGTGTTTGTGCGAGTGTGTGCGAGTGTTTGTGCGAGTGTGTATGAGTGTGTGTGTGTGAGTGTGTGCGAGTGTGTGCGTGCGAGTGTGTGCGAGTGTGTGTGTGCGAGTGTGTGCGAGTGTGTGCGAGTTTTGTGTGTGTGATTGTCTGCGAGTGTGCGCGAGCGGGTTTGTATGAGTGAGTGTGTGCGAGTGTGCATGAGTGTGTATGAGTGAGTGTGTGCGAGTGTTTGCGAGTGAGTGTGTGCAAGTGTGTATGAGTTAGTGTGTGAGTGTGTGCGGGTGTGTGCGAGTGTGTATGTGTGAGTGTGTGTGATTGTGTGGGTGGAGTGTGTATGAGTGAGCGTGTGCGAGTGTGTGTGTGCGAGTGTGTGTGCGAGTGTTTGTGTGCGAGTGTGTATGAGTGAGTGTTTGTGAGTGTGTGCGAGTGTGCGCGAGTGTGTGCGAGTGTGTATGAGTGAGTTTGTGTGAGTTTTTGTGCGTGAGTGTGTGTGTGTGAGAGAGTGAGTGAGTGTGTGCGAGTTTGTGTGAGTGTGTATGAGTGAGTGTGTGTGAGTGTGTGCGAGTGTGTGTGAGTGTGCGTGCGAGTGTGTGCGAGTGTGTGCGAGGGTGTATGAGGGTGTGTGCGGGTGTGTGTGCGAGTGAATGCGAGTGTGTGTGCGAGTGTGTATGAGTGCGCGTGTCCGAGTGTGTACGAGTGAGTGTGTGCGAGTGTGCTCGAGTGTGTGTAAGAGTGTGTGCAAATGTTTGCATGCGAGTGTGTGCGAGTGCATATGAGTGAGTGTGTGCGAGTGTTTGCGAGTTTGTGCGAGTGTGTGTGAGTGAGTGTGAGTGAGTGTGTGGGAGTGTGTGTGAGTAAGTGTGTGTGTGTATGAGTGATTGTGTGCGAGTGTGCATGAGTTTGTGCGAGTGTGTATGAGTGAGTGTGTGCGAGTGTGTATGAGTGAGTGTGTGCGACTGTGTATGAGTGAGTGTGTGTGAGTGTGCATGAGTGTGTGTGAGTGAGTGTGTGCGAGTGTGTATGAGTGAATGTGGGTGAGTGTGTGAGGTTGTGCGAGTGTGTGCGAGTTTGTGCGAGTGAGTGTGTGCGAGTGTGTATGAGTGAGTGTGTGCGAGTGTGCATGACTGTGTATGAGTGAGTGTGTGAGTGTGTGCGAGTGTGTGTGCACGTGTGTATGAGTGAGTGTGTGCGATTGTGTGAGAGTGTGTGTGTGTGATTGTCTGCGAGTGTGTGCGAGCGAGTTTGTATGAGTGAGTGCGTGTGAGTGTGTATGAGTGAGTGTGTGTGAGTGTGTGTGTGTGTGTGAGGTTGTGCGAGTGTGTGCTAGTGTGTGCGAGTGAGTGTGTCCGAGTGTGTATGAGTGAGAGTGTGCATGACTGTGTATGAGTGAGTGTGTGCGAGGTTGTTCGAGTGTGTGTGAGTGAGTGTGTGCGAGTGTGTATGAGTCAGTGTGTGTGAGTGTGTGCTAGTGTGGGTGAGTGTGTGCGAGTGTTTGCAAGTGTGTGCTAGTGTGTGTGTGCGAGTGTGTGTGAGTGTGTGCGATGAGTGTGTGCGAGTGTGCACGAGTGTGTATGAGTGAGTGTGTGTGAGTGTGAGTGAGAGTGTGTACGGGTATTTGCGAGTGTGTATGAGTGAGTGTGTGTGAGTGTGTGAGAGTGTGTGCGAGTGTGTGTGCGAGTGTGTATGTGCGAGTGTGTATGAGCGACTGTGTGCGAGTGTGCGTGAGAATGAGTGTGCGAGTTTGTGTGTGTGTGCGTGTGTGTGTGTGAGTGTGTGTGAGTGTGTGTGAGTGTGTGTGCGAGTGTGTGTGAGTGTGTGTGAGAGTGTGTGTACGAGTGTGTGTGTGTGAGTGTGTATGAGTGAGTGTGTGTGAGTGTGTGTGAGTGTTTTTGAGTGTGTATGAGCGAGTGTGTGCGAGTGTGTATGGGTGAGTGTGTGCGAGTGCGTGCGAGTGTGTGTGTGCGAGTGTGTGCCAGTGTGGGCGAGTGTGTGTGACTGTGTGTGTGCGAGTGTGTGTGTGTGAGTGTGCACGAGTGTGTGTGTGCGAGTTTGTGCGCGTGTGTGCGAGTGTGTGTGTGCGAGTGTGTATGAGTGAGTGTGTGCGAGTGTGTATGAGTGAGTGTGTGCGAGTGTTTGCGAGTGAGTGTGTGCGAGTGTGTATGAGTTAGTGAGTGTGTGTTTGCGAGGGTGTGTGCGAGTGTGTGCAAGTGTGTGCGAGTGTGTGCGAGTGTGTGTGTGCGAGTGTGTACATGCGAGTGCATGCAAGTGTGTACGAGTGTATGCGAGTGTGCGCGAGTGTGCATGAGTGTGCGTGAGTGCGTACGAGTGTGTGCGAGTGTGCATGAATGTGCGTGAGTGTGTGCGAGTGTTTGCGAGTGTGTGCGAGTGTCAATGAGTGAGTGTGTGTGAGTGTGTGTGAGTGTTTGCGAGTGTGTGCGAGTGTCAATGAGTGAGTGTGTGTGAGTGTGTGTGAGTGTGTGCGAGAGTGTGTGCGCGTGTGTGTGTGTGCGCATGTGTGTGAGTGTGTGTTTGCGAGTATGTGTGAGTGTGTGCGCGAATGTGTGGGAGTTTGTGTGTGCGAGTGTGTATAAGTGAGTGTGTGCGCGTGAGTGTGTGTGTGAGTGTGTACGAGGGTGTTCGAGTGTGTGCGAGAGTGTGCGAGTGTGTGCGAGTGCATGCGTGTGAGTGAGTGTGTGTGAGTATGTACAAGTGTGTGCGATCGTGTGCTAGTGTGTGCGAGTGTGTGCGAGTGACTGAGTGTGTGTGAGTGTGTGCGAGTGTTTGCGAGTGTGTGCGAGAGTGTGCGAGTGTGTGCGAGAGTGTATGAGTGAGTGTGTGTGCGTGTGCTCAAGTGTGTGCGTGTGAGTGAGTTTGTGTGTGCGAGTGTGTGCGAGTGTGTGTGTGTGTGATTGTCTGTGAGTGTGTGCAAGCGAGTTTGTATGAGTGAGTGTGTGCGAGTGTGCGTGAGTGTGTATGAGTGAGTGTATGCGAGTGTTTTCGAGTTAGTGTGTGCGAGTGTGTATGAGTTAGTGAGTGTGTGTTTGCGAGTGTGTGTGCGAGTGTGTGGAGTGTGTATGAGTGAGTGTGTTCGAGAGTGTGTGCGAGTGTGTGCGTGCGAGTGTGTACGTGCGAGTGCATGCAAGTGTGTACGAGTGTGCGTGAGTGTGCGTGAGTATGTGCGAGTGAGCGCGAGTGTGCATGAGTGTGCGTCAGTGTGTGCGAGTGTTTGCGAGTGTGTGCGAGTGTGTATGAGTGAGTGTGTGCGAGTGTGTGTGAGTGCGTGTGAGAGTTAGTGCACGTGTATGTGAGTGTGTGTGTGCGCGTGTGTGTGAGTGTGTGTATGCGAGCGTGTGTGAGTGTGTGTGTGAGTGTGTGGGAGTTTGTGTGTGCGAGTGTGTATGAGTGAGTGTGTGCGAGTGTGTGCGTGTGAGTGAGTGAGTGTGTGCGTGAGTGTGTACGAGTGTGTGCGAGAGTGTGCGAGTGTGTGCGAGTGCGTGCGTGTGAGTGAGTGTGTGTTTGAGTGTGTACAAGTGTGTGCGAGCGTGTGCTAGTGTGCACGAGTGTGTGCAAGTGAGTGAGTGTGTGTGAGTGTGTGCGAGAGATTGTGTGCGAGTGTGTGCGAGTGTGCGTGAGTGTGTGCAAGTGTGTGCGAGTGTGTATGAGTGAGTGTGTGCGAGTGTTTGCGAGTGAGTGTGTGCGAGTGTGTATGAGTTAGTGAGTGTGTGTGCGAGTGTGTGTGCAAGTGTGTGCGAGTGTTTGTGTGTGATTGTCTGCGAGTGTGTGCGAGCGAGTTTGTATGAGTGAGTGTGTGCGAGTGTGCGTGAGTGTGTATGAGTGAGTGTGTGCGAGTGTGTGCGAGTTTGTGTGTGATTGTCTGCGAGTGTGTGCGAGCGAGTTTTTATGAGTGAGTGTGTGCGAGTGTGCATGAGTGTGTATGAGTGAGTGTGTGAGAATGTTTGCGAGTGAGTGTGTGCAAGTGTGTATGAGTTAGTGTGTGAGTGTGTGCGAGTGTGTGCGAGTGTGTATGAGTGAGTGTGTGCAAGTGTGTGTGTGCGAGTGTGTGTGCGAGTGTTTGTGTGCGAGTGTGTATGAGTGAGGGTGTGAGAGTGTGTATGAGTGAGTGTGTGCGACTGTGTATGAGTGAGTGTGTGCAAGTGAGTGTGAGTGTGCGTTAGTGTGGGTGTGTGAGTGAGTGTGTGCGAGTTTGTGCAAGTGTGTGCGAGTGTGTATGAGTGAGTGTGTGTGAGTGTGTGCGAGTGTGTGCAAGTGTGTGCGAGGGTGTATGAGGGTGTGTGCGGGTGTGTGTGCGAGTGTGTATGCGAGTGTGTATGAGTGAGTGTGTGCGAGTGTGTATGAGTGAGTGTGTGCGAGTGTGCTTGAGTGTGTGTATGAGTATGTGCAAATGTGTGCATGCGAGTGTGTTCGAGTGCGTATGAGTGAGTGTGTGCGAGTGTTTGAGAGTGTGTGCTAGTGTGTGTGTGCGAGTGTGTGTGAGCATGTGCGAGTGTGTGCGATGAGTGTGTGCGAGTGTGCACAAGTGTGTATGAGTGAGTGTGTGCGAGTGTGAGTGGGAGTGTGTACGGGTATTTGCGAGTGTGTATGAGTGAGTGTGTGCGAGTGTGTGAAAGTGTGTGCGAGTGTGTGTGCGAGTGTGTGTGTGCGAGTGTGTATGAGCGAGTGTGTGCGAATGTGCGTGAGAGTGAGTGTGCGAGTTTGTGTGTGTGTGCGAGTGTGTGTGAGTGTGTGTGCGAGTGTGTTCGAGTGTGTGTGCGAGTGTTTGCACGAGTGTGTGTGTGCGAGTGTGTATGAGTGAGTGTGTGCGAGTGCGTGCGAGTGTGTGTGTGCGAGTGTGTGCCAGTGTGGTCGAGTGTGTGCGACTGTGTGTGTGCGAGTGTGCACGAGTGTGTGTGTGTGAGTGTGCACGAGTGTGTGTGTGTGAGTTTGTGCTCGTGTGTGTGTGAGTGTGTGCGTGCGAGTGTGTATGAGTGAGTGTGTGCGAGTGTGTATGAGTGAGTGTGTGAGAGTGTGCGCGAGTGTGTGTGCGAATGTCTGCCAGTGTGTGCGACTGTGTGTGTGACTGTGTGCGAGTGTTTGAGTGTGTGCCAGTATTTGTGCAAGTGTGTGTGCGAGTGTGTGCGAGTGTGTATGTGTGAGTGTCCTCGAGTGTGTGTGTGCGAGTATGTGCGAGTGTGTGTGTGCGAGTGCGTGAGAGTGTGTGCGAGTGTATGTGTGCGAGTGTGTGCGTGCGAGTGCATGCGATTGTGTACGAGTGTGTGCGAGTGTGTGCGTGCGAGTGTGCGTTAGTTTGTATGAGTGTGCGCGAGTGTGTGCGAGTGTTTGCGAGCGTGTGCGAGTGTGTATGAGTGAATGTATGCGACTGTGTATGAGTGATTGTGTGCAAGTGAGTGTGTGTGAGTGTGCGTGAGTGTGTGCAAGTGAGTGTGTGTGAGTGTGCGTAAGTGTGTGCGAGTGTGTGTGTGAGGTTGTGCGAGTGTGTGCGAGTGTGTGCGAGTGAGTGTGTGCGAGTGTGTGTGAGTGTGTGCAAGTGTGCATGACTGTGTATGAGTGAGCATGTGCGAGTGTGTGTGAGTGAGTGTGTGCGAGTGTGTATGAGTCAGCGTGTGCGAGTGTGTGCTAGTGTGTGTGTGCGAGTGTGTGCGAGTGTATGTGAGTGTGTGCGATGAGTGTGTGCGAGTGTGCACGAGTGTGTATGAGTGAGTGTGTGCGAGTGTGTGCGAGTGTGAGTGCGAGTGTGTACGAGTATTTGCGAGTGTGTATGAGTGAGTGTGTGCGAGAGTGTGCGAGTGTGTGCGAGCGAGTGTGTGCGAGTGTGTATGAGTGAGTGTGTGTGAGTGTGTGCGAGTGTTTGTGAGTGTGTGCAATTGTGTGTGCGAGTGTGTGTGCGAGTGTGTGCGAGTGTGTGTGCGAGAGTGTGCGAGTGTGTATGAGTGAGTGTGTGCGAGTGTGTATGAGTGAGTGTGTGCGAGTGTGTGTGTGTGCCAGTGTGGGCGAGTATATGCGACTGTGTGTGTGCGAGTGTGTATGAGTGTGTGTGTGCGAGTGTGCACGAGTGTGTGTGTGCGAGTTTGTGCGCGTGTGTGTGCGAGTGTGTGTGTGCGAGTGTATATGAGTGTATATGAGTGAGTGTGTGCGAGTGTGTATGAGTGAGTGTGTGCGAGTGTGCGCGTGTGTGTGTGCGGGTATTTGCGAGTGTGTATGAGTGAGTGTGTGCGAGTGTGTGCGAATGTGCATGAGAGTGAGTGTGCGAGTTTGTGTGTGTGTGCGAGTGTGTGTGAGTGTGTGTGCGAGTGTGTTCGAGTGTGTGTGCGAGTGTTTGTACGAGTGTGTGTGTGCGAGTGTGTATGAGTGAGTGTGTGTGAGTGTGTGTGAGTGTTTGTGAGTGTGTATGAGTGAGTGTGTGTGAGTGTTTGTGAGTGTGTATGAGTGAGTGTGTGCGAGTGCGTGCGAGTGTGTGTGTGCGAGTGTGTGCCAGTGTGGTCGAGTGTGTGCGACTGTGTGTGTGCGAGTGTGCACGAGTGTGTGTGTGTGAGTGTGCACGAGTGTGTGTGTGTGAGTTTGTGCTCGTGTGTGTGTGAGTGTGTGCGTGCGAGTGTGTATGAGTGAGTGTGTGCAAGTGTGTATGAGTGAGTGTGTGAGAGTGTGCGAGTGTGTGTGCGAGTGTCTGCCAGTGTGTGCGACTGTGTGTGTGACTGTGTGCGAGTGTTTGAGTGTGTGCCAGTATTTGTGCAAGTGTGTGTGCGAGTGTGTGCGAGTGTGTATGTGTGAGTGTCCTCGAGTGTGTGTGCGAGTATGTGCGAGTGTGTGTGTGCGAGTGCGTGAGAGTGTGTGCGAGTGTATGTGTGCGAGTGTGTGCGTGCGAGTGCATGCGATTGTGTACGAGTGTGTGCGAGTGTGTGCGTGCGAGTGTGCGTTAGTGTGTATGAGTGTGCGCGAGTGTGTGCGAGTGTTTGCGAGCGTGTGCGAGTGTGTATGAGTGAATGTATGCGACTGTGTATGAGTGATTGTGTGCAAGTGAGTGTGTGTGAGTGTGCGGAATGTGTGTGCAAGTGAGTGTGTGTGAGTGTGCGTAAGTGTGTGCGAGTGTGTGTGTGAGGTTGTGCGAGTGTGTGCGAGTGTGTGCGAGTGAGTGTGAGTGTGTGCAAGTGTGCATGACTGTGTATGAGTGAGCATGTGCGAGTGTGTGTGAGTGAGTGTGTGCGAGTGTGTATGAGTCAGCGTGTGCGAGTGTGTGCTAGTGTGTGTGTGCGAGTGTTTGCGAGTGTGTGCTAGTGTGTGTGTGCGAGTGTGTGCGAGTGTATGTGAGTGTGTGCGATGAGTGTGTGCGAGTGTGCACGAGTGTGTATGAGTGAGTGTGTGCGAGTGTGAGTGCGAGTGTGTACGAGTATTTGCGAGTGTGTATGAGTGAGTGTGTGCGAGCGAGTGTGTGCGAGTGTGTATGAGTGAGTGTGTGTGAGTGTGTGCGAGTGTTTGTGAGTGTGTGCAATTGTGTGTGCGAGTGTGTGTGCGAGTGTGTGCGAGTGTGTGTGCGAGAGTGTGCGAGTGTGTATGAGTGAGTGTGCGAGTGTGTATGAGTGAGTGTGTGCGAGTGTGTGTGTGTGCCAGTGTGGGCGAGTGTGTGCGACTGTGTGTGTGCGAGTGTGTATGAGTGTGTGTGTGCGAGTGTGTATGAGTGTGTGTGTGCGAGTTTGTGCGCGTGTGTGTGCGAGTGTGTGTGTGCGAGTGTATATGAGTGTATATGAGTGAGTGTGTGCGAGAGTGTATGAGTGAGTGTGTGCGAGTGTGCGCGTGTGTGTGTGTGCAAGTGTGTGTGTGCGGCTGTGTGCGAGTGTTTGAGTGTGTGTGTCAGTGTTTGTGCGAGTGTGTGCGAGTGTTTGTGTGAGTGTGTATGAGTGTGTGTGCGAGGGTGTGTGTGCGAGTGTGTGCGAGTGTGTGCGTGCGAGTGTGTGCGAGTGTGTGCGAGTGTGTACATGAGAGTGCATGCAAGTGTGTACGAGTGTATGCGAGTGTGCGCGAGTGTGCATGAGTGTGCGTGAGTGCGTATGAGTGTGTGCGAGTGTGCATGAATGTGCGTGAGTGTGTGCGAGTGTTTGCGAGTGTGTGCGAGTGTCAATGAGTGAGTGTGTGTGAGTGTGTGTGAGTGTTTGTGAGTGTTTGCGAGTGTGTGCGAGTGTCAATGAGTGAGTGTGTGTGAGTGTGTGTGAGTGTGTGCGAGAGTGTGTGCGCGTGTGTGTGAGTGTGTGTGTGCGCGTGTGTGTGAGTGTGTGTTTGCGAGTATGTGTGAGTGTGTGCGCGAATGTGTGGGAGTTTGTGTGTGCGAGTGTGTATGAGTGAGTGTGTGCGTGTGAGTGTGTGTGTGTACGAGGGTGTTCGAGTGTGTGCGAGAGTGTGCGAGTGTGTGCGAGTGCGTGCGTGTGAGTCAGTGTGTGTGTGAGTATGTACAAGTGTGTGCGAGCGTGTGCTAGTGTGTGCGAGTGTGTGCGAGTGTGTGTGCGAGAGTGTGCGAGTGTGTATGAGTGAGTGTGCGAGTGTGTATGAGTGAGTGTGTGCGAGTGTGTGTGTGTGCCAGTGTGGGCGAGTGTGTGCGACTGTGTGTGTGCGAGTGTGTATGAGTGTGTGTGTGCGAGTGTGTATGAGTGTGTGTGTGCGAGTTTGTGCGCGTGTGTGTGCGAGTGTGTGTGTGCGAGTGTATATGAGTGTATATGAGTGAGTGTGTGCGAGAGTGTATGAGTGAGTGTGTGCGAGTGTGCGCGTGTGTGTGTGTGCAAGTGTGTGTGTGCGGCTGTGTGCGAGTGTTTGAGTGTGTGTGTCAGTGTTTGTGCGAGTGTGTGCGAGTGTTTGTGTGAGTGTGTATGAGTGTGTGTGCGAGGGTGTGTGTGCGAGTGTGTGCGAGTGTGTGCGTGCGAGTGTGTGCGAGTGTGTGCGAGTGTGTACATGAGAGTGCATGCAAGTGTGTACGAGTGTATGCGAGTGTGCGCGAGTGTGCATGAGTGTGCGTGAGTGCGTATGAGTGTGTGCGAGTGTGCATGAATGTGCGTGAGTGTGTGCGAGTGTTTGCGAGTGTGTGCGAGTGTCAATGAGTGAGTGTGTGTGAGTGTGTGTGAGTGTTTGTGAGTGTTTGCGAGTGTGTGCGAGTGTCAATGAGTGAGTGTGTGTGAGTGTGTGTGAGTGTGTGCGAGAGTGTGTGCGCGTGTGTGTGAGTGTGTGTGTGCGCGTGTGTGTGAGTGTGTGTTTGCGAGTATGTGTGAGTGTGTGCGCGAATGTGTGGGAGTTTGTGTGTGCGAGTGTGTATGAGTGAGTGTGTGCGTGTGAGTGTGTGTGTGTACGAGGGTGTTCGAGTGTGTGCGAGAGTGTGCGAGTGTGTGCGAGTGCGTGCGTGTGAGTCAGTGTGTGTGTGAGTATGTACAAGTGTGTGCGAGCGTGTGCTAGTGTGTGCGAGTGTGTGCGAGTGACTGAGTGTGTGTGAGTGTGTGCGAGAGAGTGTGTGCGAGTGTTTGTGAGTGTGCGCGAGTGTGTGCGAGTGTGTGCGAGAGTGTATGAGTGAGTGTGTGTGCGTATGCTCAAGTGTGTGCGTGTAAGTGAGTTTGTGTGTGCGAGTGTGTGTGCGAGTGTGTGCGAGTGTGTGTGTGTGATTGTCTGCGAGTGTGTGCGAGCGAGTTTGTATGAGTGAGTGTTTGCGAGTGTGCGTGAGTGTGTATGAGTGAGTGTGTACGAGTGTTTGCGAGTGAGTGTGTGCGAGTGTGCATGAGTTAGTGTGTGTGTGTTTGCGAGTGTGTGTGCGAGTGTGTGCGAGTGTGTGAGAGTGTGTGTGTGTGATTGTCTGCGAGTGTGTGCGAGCGAGTTTGTATGAGAGAGTGTGTGCGAGTGTTTGCGAGTGAGTGAGTGCAAGTGTGTTTGAGTTAGTGCGAGTGTGTGCGAGTGTGTATGTGTGAGTGTGTGCGATTGTGTGGGTGGAGTGTGTATGAGTGAGTGTGTTCGAGAGTGTGTGCGAGTGTGTGCGTGCGAGTGTGTGCGAGTGTGTGTGTGCGAGTGTGTACGTGCGAGTGCATGCAAGTGTGTACGAGTGTGCATGAGTGTGCGTGAGTATGTGCGAGTGAGCGCGAGTGTGCATGAGTGTGCGTCAGTGTGTGCGAGTGTTTGCGAGTGTGTGCGAGTGTGTATGAGTGAGTGTGTGCGAGTGTGTGTGAGTGCATGCGAGAGTTAGTGCACGTGTATGTGAGTGTGTGTGTGCGCGTGTGTGTGAGTGTGTGTATGCGAGCGTGTGTGAGTGTGTGTGTGAGTGTGTGGGAGTTTGTGTGTGCGAGTGTGTATGAGTGAGTGTGTGCGAGTGTGTGCGTGTGAGTGAGTGAGTGTGTGCGTGAGTGTGTACGAGTGTGTGCGAGTGTGTGCGAGAGTGTGCGATTGTGTGCGAGTGCGTGCGTGTGAGTGAGTGTGTGTGTGAGTGTGTACAAGTGTGTGCGAGCGTGTGCTAGTGTGTACGAGTGTGTGCAAGTGAGTGAGTGTGTGTGAGTGTGAGCGAGAGAGTGTGTACGAGTGTGTGCGATTGTGCGAGAGTGTGTGCGAGTGTGTGCGAGTGTGTATGAGTGAGTGTGTGCGAGTGTTTGCGAGTGAGTGTGTGCGAGTGTGTATGAGTTAGTGAGTGTGAGTGTGCGAGTGTGTGTGCAAGTGTGTGCGAGTGTGTGTGTGTGATTGTCTGCGAGTGTGTGCGAGCGAGTTTGTATGAGTGAGTGTGTGCGAGTGTGCGTGAGTGTGTATGAGTGAGTGTGTGCGAGTGTTTGCGAGAGTGTGTGCGAGTGTGTATAAGTTAGTGAGTGTGTGTGTGCGAGTGTTTGTGCGAGTGTGTGCAAGTGTGTGTGTGATTGTCTGCGAGTGTGTGCGAGCGAGTTTGTATGAGTGAGTGTGTGCGAGTGTGCGTGAGTGTGTTTGAGTGAGTGTGTGCGAGTGTTTGCGAGTGAGTGTGTGCAAGTGTGTATGAGTTAGTGTGTGAGTGTGTGCGGGTGTGTGCGAGTGTGTATGTGTGAGTGTGTGCGATTGTGTGGGTGGAGTGTGTATGAGTGAGTGTGTGCGAGTGTGTGTGTGCGAGTGTGTGTGCGAGTGTTTGTGTGCGAGTGTGTATGAGTGAGTGTGTGTGAGTGTGTGCGAGTGTGCGCGAGTGTGTGCGAGTGTGTGCGAGTGTGTATGAGTGAGTGTGTGCGAGTTTGTGTGAGTGTGCGTGAGTGTGGGTGTGTGAGTGAGTGAGTGTGTGCGAGTTTGTGCGAATGTGTGTGAGTGTGTATGAGTGAGTGTGTGTGAGTGTGTGCGAGTGTGTGTGAGTAAGTGTGTGTGTGTGTATGAGTGAGTGTGTGCGAGTGTGCATGAGTGTGTGCGAGTGTGTATAAGTGAGTGTGTGTGAGTGTGTATGAGTGAGTGTGTGCAACTGTGTATGAGTGAGTGTGTGCGAGTGAGTGTGTGTGAGTGTGCATGAGTGTGTGTGAGTGAGTGTGTGCGAGTGTGTATGAGTGAGTGTGGGTGAGTGTGTGTGTGTGTGAGGTTGTGCGAGTGTGTGCGAGTGTGTGCGAGTGTGTATGAGTGAGTGTGTGCGAGTGTGCATGACTGTGTATGAGTGAGTGTGTGCGAATGCGTGCGAGTGTGTGTGTATGAGTGAGTGTGGGTGAGTGCGTGGGAGTGTGTGTGTGTGAGTGTGTGCCAGTGTGGGCGAGTGTGTGCGACTGTGTGTGTGTGAGTGTGCACGAGTGTGTGTGTGTGAGTGTGTGCGTGTGAGTGTGTATGAGTGAGTGGGTGCGAGTGTGTATGAGTGAGTGTGTGAGAGTGTGCGCGAGTGTGTGTGTGAGTGTGTGCCAGTGTGTGCGACTGTGTGTGTGTGACTGTGTGCCATTGTTTGAGTGTGTGCCAGTATTTGTGCAAGTGTGTGTGCGAGTGTGTGCGAGTGTGTATGAGTGAGTGTCCTCGAGTGTGTGTGTGCGAGTATGTGCGAGTGTGTTCGAGTGAGTGTGTGTACGAGTGTGTGTGTGTGAGTGTGTATGAGTGAGTGTGTGTGAGTGTTTGTGAGTGTGTATGAGTGAGTGTGTGCGAGTGCGTGCGAGTGTGTGTATGAGTGAGTGTGGGTGAGTGTGTGTGTGTGAGGTTGTGCGAGTGTGTGCGAGTGTGTGTGAGTGAGTGTGTACGAGTGTGTGTGAGTGTGTGTGAGTGTTTGTGAGTGTGTATGAGTGAGTGTGTGCGAGTGTGTGCGAGTGTGTGCGAGTGTGTGTGCGAGTGTGTATGAGTGAGTGTGTGCGAGTGTGCATTAGTGAGTGTGCGAGTGTGCGCGTGCGAGTGAGTGTGACTGTGTGCGAGTGTGTGAGTGTGTGTATGTGATTGTCTGTGAGTGTGTGCTCGCGAGTTTGTATGAGTGAGTGCGTGCGAGTGTGTATGAGTGAGTGTGTGTGAGTGTGTATTTGTGAGGTTGTGCAAGTGTGTGCGAGTGTGTGCGAGTGAGTGTGTGCGAGTGTGTATGAGTGATTGTGTGCGAGTGTGCATGACTGTGTACGAGTGTGTGTGTGCGAGTGTGTATGAGTGAGTGTGTGTGAGTGTGTGTGAGTGTTTGTGATTGTGTATGAGTGAGTGTGTGCGAGTGCGTGCGAGTGTGTGTGTGCGAGTGTGTGCCAGTGTGGACGAGTGTGTGCGACTGTGTGTGTGCGAGTTTGTGCGCGTGTGTTTGTGAGTGTGTGCGTGCGAGTGTGTATGAGTGAGTGGGTGCGAGTGTGTATGAGTGAGTGTGTGAGAGTGTGCGCGAGTGTGTGTGCGAGTGTGTGCGACTGTGTGTGTGTGACTGTGTGCCATTGTTTGAGTGTGTGCCAGTATTTGTGCAAGTGTGTGTGCGAGTGTGTGCGAGTGTGTATGAGTGAGTGTCCTCGAGTGTGTGTGTGCGAGTATGTGCGAGTGTTTGTGTGCGAGTGCGTGAGAGTGTGCGTGAGTGTATGTGTGCGAGTGTGTGCGTGCGAGCGCATGCGATTGTGTACGAGTGTGTGCGAGTGTGTGCGTGCGAGTGTGCGTTAGTGAGTGTGTGCGAGAGAATTTGTGCGAGTGTGTGCGAGTGTGTGCGAGTGTGTGAGAGTGTGTGTGTGTGATTGTCTGTGAGTGTGTGCGTGGAGTGTGTATGAGTGAGTGTGTGCGAGTATGTGCGAGAGTGTGCGAGTGCGTGCGTGTGAGTGAGTGTGTGTACAAGTGTGCGCGAGTGTGTGCGAGTGTGTGCGAGTGTGTGCGAGTTTTGTGTGTGTGATTGTCTGCGAGTGTGCGCGAGCGGGTTTGTATGAGTGAGTGTGTGCGAGTGTGCATGAGTGTGTATGAGTGAGTGTGTGCGAGTGTTTGCGAGTGAGTGTGTGCAAGTGTGTATGAGTTAGTGTGTGAGTGTGTGTGGGTGTGTGCGAGTGTGTATGTGTGAGTGTGTGTGATTGTGTGGGTGGAGTGTGTATGAGTGAGCGTGTGCGAGTGTGTGTGTGCGAGTGTGTGTGCGAGTGTTTGTGTGCGAGTGTGTATGAGTGAGTGTTTGTGAGTGTGTGCGAGTGTGCGCGAGTGTGTGCGAGTGTGTATGAGTGAGTTTGTGTGAGTTTTTGTGCGTGAGTGTGTGTGTGCGAGAGTGTGAGTGAGTGTGTGCGAGTTTGTGCGAGTGTGTATGAGTGAGTGTGTGTGAGTGTGTGCGAGTGTGCGTGAGTGTGCGTGCGAGTGTGTGCGAGTGTGTGCGAGGGTGTATGAGGGTGTGTGCGGGTGTGTGTGCGAGTGAATGCGAGTGTGTGTGCGAGTGTGTATGAGTGCGCGTGTTCGAGTGTGTACGAGTGAGTGTGTGCGAGTGTGCTCGAGTGTGTGTAAGAGTGTGTGCAAATGTTTGCATGCGAGTGTGTGCGAGTGCATATGAGTGAGTGTGTGCGAGTGTTTGCGAGTTTGTGCGAGTGTGTGTGAGTGAGTGTGAGTGAGTGTGTGGGAGTGTGTGTGAGTAAGTGTGTGTGTGTATGAGTGATTGTGTGCGAGTGTGCATGAGTTTGTGCGAGTATGTATGAGTGAGTGTGTGCGAGTGTGTATGAGTGAGTGTGTACGAGTGAGTGTGTGTGAGTGTGCATGAGTGTGTGTGAGTGAGTGTGTGCGAGTGTGTATGAGTGAATGTGGGTGAGTGTGTGAGGTTGTGCGAGTGTGTGCGAGTTTGTGCGAGTGAGTGTGTGCGAGTGTGTATGAGTGAGTGTGTGCGAGTGTGCATGACTGTGTATGAGTGAGTGTGTGAGTGTGTGCGAGTGTGTGTGCACGTGTGTATGAGTGAGTGTGTGCGATTGTGTGAGAGTGTGTGTGTGTGATTGTCTGCGAGTGTGTGCGAGCGAGTTTGTATGAGTGAGTGTGTGTGAGTGTGTATGAGTGAGTGTGTGTGAGTGTGTGTGTGTGTGTGAGGTTGTGCGAGTGTGTGCGAGTGTGTGCGAGTGAGTGTGTGCGAGTGTGTATGAGTGAGAGTGTGCATGACTGTGTATGAGTGAGTGTGTGCGAGGTTGTTCGAGTGTGTGTGAGTGAGTGTGTGCGAGTGTGTATGAGTCAGTGTGTGTGAGTGTGTGCTAGTGTGGGTGAGTGTGTGCGAGTGTTTGCAAGTGTGTGCTAGTGTGTGTGTGCGAGTGTGTGCGAGTGTGTGCGATGAGTGTGTGCGAGTGTGCACGAGTGTGTATGAGTGAGTGTGTGCGAGTGTGAGTGTGAGTGTGTACGGGTATTTGCGAGTGTGTATGAGTGAGTGTGTGCGAGTGTGTGAGAGTGTGTGCGAGTGTGTGTGCGAGTGTGTGTGCGAGTGTGTATGAGCGAGTGTGTGCGAGTGTGCGTGAGAGTGAGTGTGCGAGTTTGTGTGTGTGTGTGCGAGTGTGTGCGAGTGTGTGTGCGAGTGTGTGTGAGTGTGTGTGTGAGTGTGTGCGAGTGTATGTGCGAGTGTGTGTATGAGTGAGTGTGTGCGAGTGTGTATGAGTAAGTGTGTGTGAGTGCGTGCGAGTGTGTGTGTGCCAGTGTGTGCCAGTGTGGGCGAGTGTGTGCGACTGTGTGTGTGCGAGTGTGCTTGAGTGTGTGTGTGTGAGTGTGCACGAGTGTGTGTGTGTGAGTTTGTGCACGTGTGTGTGTGCGAGTGTGTGCGAGTGTGTGTGCAAGTGTGTATGTGCGAGTGTGTATGAGCGACTGTGTGCGAGTGTGCGTGAGAATGAGTGTGCGAGTTTGTGTGTGTGTGCGTGTGTGTGTGTGAGTGTGTGTGAGTGTGTGTGAGTGTGTGTGCGAGTGTGTGTGAGTGTGTGTGAGAGTGTGTGTACGAGTGTGTGTGTGTGAGTGTGTATGAGTGAGTGTGTGTAAGTGTGTGCGAGTGTTTTTGAGTGTGTATGAGCGAGTGTGTGCGAGTGTGTATGGGTGAGTGTGTGCGAGTGCGTGCGAGTGTGTGTGTGCGATTGTGTGCCAGTGTGGGCGAGTGTGTGTGACTGTGTGTGTGCGAGTGTGTGTGTGTGAGTGTGCACGAGTGTGTGTGTGCGAGTTTGTGCGCGTGTGTGCGAGTGTGTGTGTGCGAGTGTGTATGAGTGAGTGTGTGCGAGTGTGTATGAGTGAGTGTGTGCGAGTGTTTGCGAGTGAGTGTGTGCGAGTGTGTATGAGTTAGTGAGTGTGTGTTTGCGAGGGTGTGTGCGAGTGTGTGCAAGTGTGTGAGAGTGTGTGTGTGATTGTCTGCGAGTGTGTGCTAGCGAGTTTGTATGAGTGAGTGTGTGCGAGTGTGCGTGAGTGTGTATGAGTGAGTGTGTGTGAGTGTTTGCGAGTGAGTGTGTGCAAGTGTGTATGAGTTAGTGTGTGAGTGTGTGCGAGTGAGTGTGAGTATCTATGTGTGAGTGTGTGCGATTGTGTGGGTGGAGTGTGTATGAGTGAGTGTGTGCGAGTGTGTGTGCGAGTGTGTATGAGTGAGTGTGTGTGAGTGTGTGCGAGTGTGTGCGAGTGTGTGTGAGTGTGTGCGAGTGTGTATGAGTGAGTGTGTGTGAGTTTGTGTGAGTGTGCGTGAGTGTGGGTGTGTGAGTGAGTGAGTGAGTGTGTGTGTGCGAGTTTGTGTGAGTGTGTGTGAGTGTGTATGAGTGAGTGTGTGTGAGTGTGTGCGAGTGTGTGCGAGTGTGCGTGTGAGTGTGTATGAGTGAGTGTGTGCGAGTGTGTATGAGTGAGTGTGTGTGAGTGTGCTTGATTGTGTGTACGAGTGTGTGGAAATGTGTGCATGCATGTGTGTGCAAGTGCGTATGAGTGAGTGTGTGCGAGTGTTTGTGAGTGTGTGTGAGTGAGTGTGTGCGAGTGTTTGTGAGTGAGTGTGTGCGAGTGTGTATGAGTTAGTGAGTGTGTGTTTGCGAGTGTGTGTGCGAGTGTGTGCAAGTGTGTGTGTGTGTGATTGTCTGCGAGTGTGTGCAAGCGAGTTTGTATGAGTGAGTGTGTGCGAGTTTGCGTGAGTGTGTATCAGTGATTGTGTGCGAGTGTTTGCGAGTGAGTGTGTGCAAGTGTGTATGAGTTAGTGTGTGAGTGTGTGCGAGAGTGTGCGAGTGTCTATGTGTGAGTGTGTGCGATAGTGTGGGTGGAGTGTGTATGAGTGAGTGTGTGCGAGTGTGTGTGTGCGAGTGTGTGTGCGAGTGTTTGTGTGCGAGTGTGTATGAGTGAGTGTGTGTGAGTGTGTGCGAGTGTGCGCGAGTGTGTGCGAGTGTGTATGAGTGAGTGTGTGCGAGTGTGCTCGATTGTGTGTACGAGTGTGTGCAAATGTGTGCATGCGAGTGTGTGCGAGTGCGTATGAGTGAGTGTGTGCGAGTGTTTGCGAGTGTGTGTGAGTGAATGTGAGTGAGTGTGTGGGAGTGTGTGTGAGTAAGTGTGTGTGTGTATGAGGGAGTGTGAGCGAGTGTGTGCGAGTGTGTATGAGTTAGTGAGTGTGTGTTTGCGAGTGTGTGTGCGAGTGTGTGCAAGTGTGTGTGTGTGTGATTGTCTGCGAGTGTGTGCAAGCGAGTTTGTATGAGTGAGTGTGTGCGAGTTTGCGTGAGTGTGTATGAGTGATTGTGTGCGAGTGTTTGCGAGTGAGTGTGTGCAAGTGTGTATGAGTTAGTGTGTGAGTGTGTGCGAGAGTGTGCGAGTGTCTATGTGTGAGTGTGTGCGATAGTGTGGGTGGAGTGTGTATGAGTGAGTGTGTGCGAGTGTGTGTGTGCGAGTGTGTGTGCGAGTGTTTGTGTGCGAGTGTGTATGAGTGAGTGTGTGTGAGTGTGTGCGAGTGTGCGCGAGTGTGTGCGAGTGTGTATGAGTGAGTGTGTGCGAGTGTGCTCGATTGTGTGTACGAGTGTGTGCAAATGTGTGCATGCGAGTGTGTGCGAGTGCGTATGAGTGAGTGTGTGCGAGTGTTTGCGAGTGTGTGTGAGTGAATGTGAGTGAGTGTGTGGGAGTGTGTGTGAGTAAGTGTGTGTGTGTATGAGGGAGTGTGAGCGAGTGTGTGCGAGTGTGTATGAGTGAGTGTGTGCGACTGTGTATGAGTGAGTGTGTGCGAGTGAGTGTGTGTGAGTGTGCATAAGTGTGTGCGAGTGAGTGTGTGCGAATGTGTATGAGTGAGTGTGGGTGAGTGTGTGTGTGTGAGGTTGTGCGAGTGTGTGCGAGTGTGTGCAAGTGAGTGTGTGCGAGTGTGTATAAGTGAGTGTGTGCGAGTGTGCATGACTGTGTATGAGTGAGTGTGTGTGAGTGTGTGCGAGTGTGTGCACGTGTGTATGAGTGATTGCGTGCGAGTGTGCGTTAGTGTGTGTGCGAGTGTGCGCGTGAGTGTGAGTGTGTGCGAGTGTGTATAAGTGAGTGTGTGCGAGTGTGTGAGAGTGTGTGTGTGATTGTCTGCGAGTGTGTGCGAGCGAGTTTGTATGAATGAGTCTGTGCGAATGTGTATGAGTGAGTGTGGGTGAGTGTGTGTGTGTGAGGTTGTGCGAGTGTGTGTGAGTGTGTGTGAGTGACTGTGTGCGAGTGTGTATAAGTGAGTGTGTGCGAGTGTGCATGACTGTGTATGAGTGAGTGTGTGCGAGTGTGTGCGAGTGTGTGTGCGCGTGTGTATGAGTGATTGTGTGCGAGTGTGCATTAGTGTGTGTGTGCGAGTGTGCGCGTGCGCGTGAGTGTGAGTGTGTGCGAGTGTGTATAAGTGAGTGTGTGCGAGTGTGTGAGAGTGTGTGTGTGATTGTCTGCGAGTGTGTGCGAGCGAGTTTGTATGAATGAGTGCGTGCGAGTGTGTATGAGTGAGTGTGTGTGTGTGAGGTTGTGCGAGTGTGTGTGAGTGTGTGCGAGTGTGTATGAGTGACTGTGTGCGAGTGTGCATGACTGTGTATGAGTGAGTGTGTGCGAGTGTGTATGAGTCAGTGTGTGCGAGTGTGTGCTAGTGTGTGTGAGTGTGTGCGAGTGTTTACGAGTGTGTGCTAGTGTGTGTATGTGAGTGTGTAAGAGTGTGTGCGAGTGTGTGCGATGAGTGTGTGCGAGTGTGCACGAGTGTGTATGAGTGAGTGTGTGCGAGTGTGAGTGTGAGTGTGTACGGGTATTTGCGAGTGTGTATGAGTGAGTGTGTGCGAGTGTGTGAGAGTGTGTGCGAGTGTGTGTGCGAGTGTGTGTGCGAGTGTGTATGAGCGAGTGTGTGCGAGTGTGCGTGAGAGTGAGTGTGCGAGTTTGTGTGTGTGTGTGCGAGTGTGTGCGAGTGTGTGTGCGAGTGTGTGTGAGTGTGTGTGTGAGTGTGTGCGAGTGTATGTGCGAGTGTGTGTATGAGTGAGTGTGTGCGAGTGTGTATGAGTAAGTGTGTGTGAGTGCGTGCGAGTGTGTGTGTGCCAGTGTGTGCCAGTGTGGGCGAGTGTGTGCGACTGTGTGTGTGCGAGTGTGCTTGAGTGTGTGTGTGTGAGTGTGCACGAGTGTGTGTGTGTGAGTTTGTGCACGTGTGTGTGTGCGAGTGTGTGCGAGTGTGTGCGTGCGAGTGTGTATGAGTGAGTGTGTGCGAGTGTGTATGAGTGAGTGTGTGAGAATGTGCGTGAGTGTGTGTGCGAGGGTGTGCCAGTGTGTGCGACTGTGTGTGTGTGAGTGTGTGTGAGTGTTTGAGTGTGTGCCAGTGTTTGTGCAAGTGTGTGTGCGAGTGTGTATGAGTGAGTGTCCTCGAGTGTGTGTGTGCAAGTATGTGCGAGCGAGTGTGCGTTAGTGTGCATGAGTGTGCGCGAGTGAGTGCGAGTGTTTGCGAGTGTGTGCGAGTGTGTATGAGTGAATGTGTGCGACTGTGTATGAGTGAGTGTATGTGAGTGTGTGTGACTGTGCGTGAGTGTGTGCGAGTGGGTGTGTGTGAGTGTGCGTAAGTGTGTGCGAGTGTGTATGTGTGAGGTTGTGCGAGTGTGTGCGAGTGAGTGTGTGCGAGTGAGTGTGAGTGTGTGGAAGTGTGCATGACTGTCTATGAGTGAGCATGTGCGAGTTTGTGTGAGTGAGTGTGTGCGGGTGTGTATGAGTCAGCGTGTGCGAGTGTGTGCTAGTGTGTGTGTGCGAGTGTGTATGAGTGAGTGAGTGCGAGTGTGCTCGAGTGTGTGTACAAGTGTGTGCAAATGTGTGCATGCGAGTGTGTGCGAGTGTGTGCGAGTGCATATGAGTGAGTGTGTGCGAGTGTTTGCGAGTGTGTTTGAGTGTGTGTGAGTGAGTGTGTGGGATTGTGTGTGAGTAAGTGTGTGTGAGTGTGTATGAGTGAGTGTGTTAGAGTGTGCGTGAGTGTGTGCGAGTGTGTATGAGTGAGTGTGTGCAAGTGTGTATGAGTGAGTGTGTGCGAATGTGTATGAGTGAGTGTGTGCAAGTGAGTGTGAGTGTGCATGAGTGTGTGCGAGTGAGTGTGTGTGAGTGTGCATAAGTGTGTGCGAGTGTGTGTGTGTGAGGTTGTGCGAGTGTGTGCGAGTAAGTGTGTGTGAGTGTGTGCAAGTGTGCATGACTGTGTATGAGTGAGCATGTGCGAGTGTGTGTGTGTGAGTGAGTGCGAGTGTGTATGAGTCAGCATGTGCGAGTGTGTGCTAGTGTGTGTGTGCGAGTGTTTGCGAGTGTGTGCGACTGTGTGTGTGCGAGTGTGCACGAGTGTGTGTGTGTGAGTGTGCACAAGTGTGTGTGTGTGAGTTTGTGCGCGTGTGTGCGAGTGTGTATGAGTGAGTGTGTGAGAATGTGCGCGAGTGTGTGTGCAAGGGTTTGCCAGTGTGTGCGACTGTGTGTGTGTGACTGTGTGTGAGTGTTTGAGTGTGTGCCAGTGTTTGTGCAAGTGTGTGTGCGAGTGTGTATGAGTGAGTGTCCTCGAGTGTGTGTGCGAGTATTTGCGAGTGTGTGCGTGCGAGTGCGTGAGAGTGTGTGCGAGTGTGTGTGTGCTTGCGAGTGCATGCGAGTGTGTACGAGTGTGTGCGAGTGTGTGCGTGCGAGTGTGCGTTAGTGTGCATGAGTGTGCGCGAGTGAGTGCGAGTGTTTGCGAGTCTGTGCGAGTGTGTATGAGTGAATGTGTGCGACTGTGTATGAGTGAGTGTGTGTGAGTGTGTGTGAGTGTGCGTGAGTGTGTGCGAGTGGGTGTGTGTTAATGTGCGTAAGTGTGTGCGAGTGTGTGTGAGTTAGGTTGTGCGAGTGTGTGCGAGTGAGTGTGTGTGAGTGAGTGTGAGTGTGTGCAAGTGTGCATGACTGTGTATGAGTGAGCATGTGCGAGTTTGTGTGAGTGAGTGTGTGCGAGTGTGTATGAGTCAGCGTGTGCGAGTGTGTGCTAGTGTGTGTGTGCGAGTGTGTATGAGTGAGTGAGTGTGAGTGTGCTCGAGTGTGTGTACAAGTGTGTGCAAATGTGTGCATGCGAGTGTGTGCGAGTGTGTGCGAGTGCATATGAGTGAGTGTGTGCGAGTGTTTGCGAGTGTGTTTGAGTGTGTGTGAGTGAGTGTGTGGGATTGTGTGTGAGTAAGTGTGTGTGAGTGTGTATGAGTGAGTGTGTTAGAGTGTGCGTGAGTGTGTGTGAGTGTGTATGAGTGAGTGTGTGCAAGTGTGTATGAGTGAGTGTGTGCGAATGTGTATGAGTGAGTGTGTGCAAGTGAGTGTGAGTGTGCGTGAGTGTGTGCGAGTGAGTGTGTGTGAGTGTGCGTAAGTGTGTGCGAGTGTGTGTGTGTGAGGTTGTGTGAGTGTGTGCGAGTAAGTGTGTGCGAGTGTGAGTGAGTGTGTGCAAGTGTGCATGACTGTGTATGAGTGAGCATGTGCGAGTGTGTGTGTGTGAGTGAGTGCGAGTGTGTATGAGTCAGCATGTGCGAGTGTGTGCTAGTGTGTGTGTGCGAGTGTTTGCGAGTGTTTGCGAGTGTGTGCTAGTGTGTGTGTGCGAGTGTATGTGAGTGTGTGCGATGAGTGTGTGTGAGTGTGCACGAGTGTGTATGAGTGAGTGTGTGCAAGTGAGTGTGTGTGAGTGTGCATGAGTGTGTGCGAGTGAGTGTGTGTGAGTGTGTGTGAGTGTGTGCGAGTGTATGTGAGTGTGTGCGAGTGTGCACGAGTGTGTGTGAGTGAGTGTGTGCGAGTGTGAGCGAGTGTGAGTGTGTACGAGTATTTGCGAGTGTGTATGAGTGAGCGTGTACGAGAGTGTGCGAGTGTGTGCGAGTGATTGTGTGCGAGTGTGTATGAGTGTGTATGAGTGAGTGTGTGCGAGTGTTTGTGAGTGTGTGCGAGTGTGTGTGCGAGTGTGTGCGAGTGTGTGTGCGAGAGTGTGCGAGTGTGTATGAGTGAGTGTGTGCGAGTGTGTATGAGTGAGTGTGTGCGAGTGTGTGTGTGTGCCAGTGTGGTCGAGTGTGTGCGAGTTTGTATGAGTGAGTGTGTGCGAGTGTGTGTGTGTGCCAGTGTGGGCGAGTGTGTGCGAGTGTGTATGAGTGTGTGTGTGCGAGTGTATATGAGTAAGTGTGCATGCGAGTGTGTGCGATTGCGTAAGAGTGAGTGTGTGCGAGTGTTTGCGAGTGTGTGTGAGTGAGTGTGAGTGAGTGTGTGGGAGTGTGTGAGTAAGTGTGTGTGTGTATGAGGGAGTGTGTGCGAGTGTGCATGAGTGTGTGCGAGTGTGTATGAGTGAGTGTGTGCGAGTGTGTATGAGTGAGTGTCTGCGACTGTGTATGAGTGAGTGTGTGCGAGTGAGTGTGTGTGAGTGTGCATGAGTGTGTGTGAGTGCGAATGTGTATGAGTGAGTGTGGGTGAGTGTGTGTGTGTGAGGTTGTGTGAGTGTGTGCGAGTGTGTGCAAGTGAGTTTGTGCGAGTGTGTATGAGTGAGTGTGTGCGAGTGTGCATGACTGTGTATGAGTGAGTGTGTGCGAGTGTGTGTGAGTGTGTGTGCGCGTGTGTATGAGTGAGTGTGTGCGAGTGTGCGTTAGGGGGTGTGTGCGAGTGTGCGCGTGCGAGTGAGTGTGAGTGTGTGCGAGTGTGTATAAGTGAGTGTGTGCGAGTGTGTGAGAGTGTGTGTGTGTGATTGTCTGCGAGTGTGTGCGAGCGAGTTTGTATGAGTGAGTGCGTGCGAGTGTGTATGAGTGAGTGTGTGTGAGTGTGTGTGTGAGGTTGTGCGAGTGTGTGCGAGTGTGTGCGAATGAGTTTGTGCGAGTGTGTATGAGTGACTGTGTGCGAGTGTGCATGACTGTGTATGAGTGAGTGTGTGCGAGGTTGTGCGAGTGTGTGTGAGTGAGTGTGTGCGAGTGTGTATGAGTCAGTGTGTGCTAGTGTGTGCTAGTGTGTGTGAGTGTGTGAGAGTGTTTGCGAGTGTGTGCTAGTGTGTGTATGCGAGTGTGTACGAGTGTGTGCGAGTGTGCACGAGTGTGTATGAGTGAGTGTGTGTGAGTGTGAGTGCGAGTGTGTACGGGTATTTGCGAGTGTGTATGAGTGAGTGTGTGCAAGTGTGTGAGAGTGTGTGCGAGTGTGTGTGCGAGTGTGTGTGTGCGAGTGTGTATGAGCGAGTGTGCGTGAGAGTAAGTGTGCGAGTTTGTGTGTGTGTGAGTGTGTGCGAGTGTGTGTGAGTGTGTGTGCGAGTGTGTGCGAGTGTATGTGCGAGTGTGTGTACGAGTGTGTGTGTGAGTGTGTATGAGTGAGTTTGTGTGAGTGTGTGCGAATGTTTGTGAGTGTGTATGAGTGAGTGTGTGCGAGTGTGTATGAGTGAGTGTGTGCGAGTGCGTACGAGTGTGTGTGTGCGAGTGTGTGCCAATGTGGGCGAGTGTGTGCGACTGTGTGTGTGCGAGTGTGCACGAGTGTGTGTGTGTGAGTGTGCACAAGTGTGTGTGTGCGAGTTTGTGCGCGTGTGTGTGCGAGTGTGTGAGAGTGTGTGAGTGCGAGTGTGTATGAGTGAGTGTGTGCGAGTGTGTATGAGGGAGTGTGTGAGAGTGTGCGCGAGTGTGTGTGCCAGTGTGTGCGACTGTGTGTGTGTGACTGTGTGTGAGTGTTTGAGTGTGTGCCAGTGTTTCTGCAAGTGTGTGTGCGAGTGTGTGCGAGTGTGTATGAGTGAGTGTCCTCGAGTGTGTGTGTGCGAGTATGTGCGAGTGTTTGCATGAGAGTGCGTGAGAGTGTGTGCGAGTGTGTGCGAGTGTGTGCTTGCGAGTGTGCGTTAGTGTGCATGAGTGTGCGCGAGTGAGTTCGAGTGTTTGCGAGTGTGTGCGAGTGTGTATGAGTGAGTGTGTGCCACTGTGTATGAGTGAGTGTGTGCAAGTGAGTGTGTGTGAGTGTGCGTGAGTGTGTGCGAGTGGGTGTGTGTGAGTGTGCATAAGTGTGTGCGAGTGTGTGTGTGTGAGGTTGTGCGAGTGTGTGCGAGTGAGTGTGTGCGAGTGTGTATGAGTCAGCGTGTGCGAGTTTGTGCTAGTGTGTGTGTGCGAGTGTGTGCGAGTGTTTACGAGTGTGTGCTAGTGTGTGTGTGCGAGTGTGTGTGAGTGTATGTGAGTGTGTGCGATGAGTGTGTGCGAGTGTGCACGAGTGTGTATGAGTGAGTGTGTGCGAGTGTGAGTGCGAATGTGTATGAGTATTTGCGAGTGTGTATGAGTGAGTGTGTGCGAGAGTGTGCGAGTGTGTGCGAGTGAGTGTGTGCGAGTGTGTATGAGTGTGTATGAGTGAGTGTGTGCGAGTGTGTGCGAGTGTTTGTGAGCGTGTGCGAGTGTGTGTGCGAGTGTGTATGCGAGAGTGGGCGACTGTGTATGAGTGAGTGTGTGCGAGTGTGTATGAGTGAGTGTGTGCGAGTGTGTGTGTGTGCCAGTGTGGGCGAGTGTGTGCGACTGTGTGTGCGATTGTGTATGAGTGAGTGTGTGCGAGTGTGTGTGTGCAAATTTGTGCGAGTGTGTGTGCGAGTGTGTGTGTGTGAGTCTGTATGAGTGAGTGTGTGCGAGTGTGCATGAGTGAGTGTGTGCGAGTGTGCGTGAGTGTGTGTGTGCGATTGTGTGCCAGTGTGTGCGAGTGTGTGCAACTGTGTGTGTTCGAGTGTGTGAGTGTGTGCCAGTGTTTGTGCGAGTGTGTGTGCGAGTGTGTGTGCAAGCGTGTGCGAGTGAATGTGTGCGAGTGTGTGTGTGAGAGTGTGTACGAGTGAGTGTGTGCGAGTGTGTGTATGCGAGTGTCTGTGTGGGAGTATGTATGAGTGAGTGTGCACGAGTGTGTGTGTGTGAGTGTGTGCGAGTGTGTGCATATGAGTGCGTGCGAGTGCATGCAATTGTGTACGAGTGTGTGTGCGAGTGTGTGCGAGTGTGTGCGAGTGAGTGAGTGAGTGTGACTGTTTGCGAGTGTTTGTGAGTGAGTGTGTGTGAGTGTGTGTGAGTAAGTGTGTGTGAGTGTGTATGAGTGAGTGTGTTAGAGTGTGCGTGAGTGTGTATGACCTTGTGTGAGTGAGCATGTGCGAGTGTGTGTGAGCGAGCGTGTGCGAGTGTGTATGAGTCAGCGTGTGCGAGTGTGTGCTAGTGTGTGTGTGCGAGTGTGTATGAGTGAGTGAGTGCGAGTGTGCTCGAGTGTGTGTACAAATGTGTGCAAATGTGTGCATGCGATTGTGTGCGAGTGCGTATGAGTGAGTGTGTGCGAGTGTTTGCGAGTGTGTGTGAGTGAGTGTGAGTGAGTGTGTGGGAGTGTTTGTGAGTAAGTGTGTGTGAGTGTGTATGAGTGAGTGTTTTAGAGTGTGCGTGAGTGTGTGCGAGTGTGTATGAGTGAGTGTGTGTGAGTGTGTGTGTGCAAGTGAGTGTGAGTGTGCGTGAGTGTGTGCGAGTGAGGGTGTGTGAGTGTGCATAAGTGTGTGCGAGTGTGTGTGTGTGAGGTTGTGCGAGTGTGTGTGAGTCAGTGTGTGCGAGTGTGTTTGAGTGTGTGCAAGTGTGCATGACTGTGTATGAGTGAGCATGTGCGAGTGTGTGTGTGTGAGTGAGTGCAAATGTGTATGAGTCAGCGTGTGCGAGTGTGTGCTAGTGTGTGTGTGTGAGTGTTTGCGAGTGTTTGCGAGTGTGTGCTAGTGTGTGTGTGCGAGTGTGTGCGAGTGTATGTGAGTGTGTGCGATGAATGTGTGCGAGTGTGCACGAGTGTGTATGAGTGAGTGTGTGCGAGTGTGAGTGTGAGTGTGTACGAGTATTTGCGAGTGTGTATGAGTGAGCGTGTGCGAGAGTGTGCGAGTGTGTGGGAGTAGGTGTGTGCGAGTGTGTATGAGTGTGTATGACTGAGTGTGTGCGAGTGTGTGTGATTGTTTGTGAGTGTGTGCGAGTGTGTGTGCGAGTGTGTGCGAGTGTGTGTGTGAGAGTGTGCGAGTGTGTATAAGTGAGTGTGTGCAAGTGTGTATGAGTGAGTGTGTGCGAGTGTGTGTGTGTGCCAGTGTGGGCGAGTGTGTGCGAGTGTGTATGAGTGTGTGTGCACGAGTGTGTGTGTGCGAGTTTGTGCGCGTGTGTGTGCGAGTGTGTGTGTGCGAGTGTATATGAGTAAGTGTGTGTGAGTGTGTACGAGTGAGTGTGTGCGAGTGTGCTTGAGTGTGTGTACGAGTGTGTGCAAATGTGTGCATGCGAGTGTGTGCGAGTGCGTATGAGTGAGTGTGTGCAAGTGTTTGCGAGTGTGTGTGAGTGAGTGTGAGTGAGTGTGTGGGAGTGTGTGTGAGTAAGTGTGTGTGTGTATGAGGGAGTGTGTGCGAGTGTGCATGAGTGTGTGCGAGTGTGTATGAGTGAGTGTGTGCGAGTGTGTATGAGTGAGTGTGTGCGAGTGTGTATGAGTGAGTGTGTGCGAGTGAGTGTGTGTGAGTGTGCATGAGTGTGTGCGAGTGATTGTGTGCGAATGTGTATGAGTGAGTGTGGGTGAGTGTGTGTGTGTGAGGTTGTGCGAGTGTGTGCGAGTGTGTGCGAGTGAGTGTGTGCGAGTGTGTATGGGTGAGTGTGTGCGAGTGTGCATGACTGTGTATGAGTTAGTGTGTGCGAGTGTGTGCAAATGTGTGTGTGCGCGTGTGTATGAGTGAGAGTGTGCGAGTGTGTGTAGTGTGTGTGAGTGTGCGCATGCGAGTGAGTGTGTGCGAGTGTGTATAAGTGAGTGTGTGCGAGTGTGTGAGAGTGTGTGTTTGTGATTGTCTGCGAATGTGTGCGAGCGAGTTTGTATGAGTGAGTGCGTGCGAGTGTGTATGAGTGAGTGTGTGTCAGTGTGTGTGTGTGAGGTTGTGTGAGTGTGTGCGAGTGAGTGTGTGCGAGTGTGTATGAGTGACTGTGTGCGAGTGTGCATGACTGTGTATGAGTGAGTTTGTGCGAGTGTATGTGAATGTGTGCAAGTGTGTGCGAGTGAGTGAGTGTGTGTGAGTGTGTGCGAGTGTGTGTAAGTGTGTGCGAATGTGTGCGAGTGTGTTTGAGTGAGTGTGTGTGAGTTAGTGTGAGTGTGCATGAGTGTGTGAGTGTGAGTGTGTGCGAGTGTGTGTAAGTGTGTGCGAGTGTGCACGAGTGTGTGCGAGTGTGTATGAGTGAGTGTGTGCGAGTGTGTATGAGTGAGTGAGTGCGAGTGTGCTCGAGTGTGTGTACAAGTGTGTGCAAAAGTGTGCATGCGAGTATGTGCGAGTGTGTGCGAGTGCTTATGAGTGAGTGTGTGCGAGTGTTTTCGAGTGTGTGTGAGTGTGTGTGAGTGAGTGTGAGTGTGTGGGAGTGTGTGGGAGTAAGTGTGTGTGAGTGAGTGAGTGTGTGTGAGTGTGTGCGAGAGTGTATGAGTGAGTGTGTGTGAGTGTGTGCGAGTGTGTGTGAGTGTGTGTGTGCGAGTGTGTATGAGTGAGTGAGTGCGAGTTTTCTCGAGTGTGTGTACAAGTGTGTGCAAATGTGTGCATGCGAGTGTGTGCGAGTGAGTGAGTGTGTGTGAGTGTGTGCGAGTGTGTGTAAGTGTGTGCGAGTGTGTGCGAGTGTGTATGAGTGAGTGTGTGTGAGTTTGTGTGAATGTGCATGAGTGTGTGCATGTGAGTCAGTGAGTGTGTGTGAGTGTGTGCGAGAGTGTATGAGTGAGTGTGTGTGAGTGCATGCGAGTGTGTGCGAGTGTGTATGAGGGTTTGTGCGGGTGTGTGTGTGAGTGTGTGCAAGTGTGTGTGTGCGATTGTGTATGAGTGAGTGAGTGCGAGTGTGCTCGAGTGTGTGTTCAAGTGTGTGCAAAAGTGTGCATGCGAGTATGTGCGAGTGTGTGCGAGTGCTTATGAGTGAGTGTGTGCGAGTGTTTTTGAGTGTGTGTGAGTGTGTGTGAGTGAGTGTGAGTGTGTGGGAGTGTGTGGGAGTAAGTGTGTGTGAGTGTGTATGAGTGAGTGTGTTAGAGTGTGCGTGAGTGTGTGCGAGTGTGTATGAGTGAGTGTGTGCGAGTGTGTATGAGTGAGTGTGTGCGAGTGTGTGAGAATGTGTGCGAGTGTGTGTGCGAATGTGTGTGTGTGAGTGTGTATGAGCGAGTGTGTGCGAGTGTGCGTGAGAGTGAGTGTGCGAGTTTGTGTCTGTGTGTGTGAGTGTGTGCGAGTGTGTGTGCGAGTGTGTGCGAGTGTGTGTGAGTGTGTGTGCGAGTTTGTGCGAGTGTATGTGCGAGTGTGTGTACGAGTGTGTGTGAGTGTGTATGAGTGAGTTTGTGTGAGTGTGTGCGAGTGTTTGTGAGTGTGTATGAGTGAGTGTGTGCGAGTGTGTATGAGTGAGTGTGTGTGAGTGCGTGCGAGTGTGTGTGTGCGAGTGTGTGCCAGTGTGGGCGAGTGTGTGCGACTGTGTGTGTGCGAGTGTGCATGAGTGTGTGTGAGTGTGCACGAGTGCGTGTGCGAGTTTGTGTGCGTGTGTGTGCGCGAGTGTGTGCGAGTGTGTGCGTGCGAGTGTGTATGAGTGAGTGTGTGCGAGTGTGTATGAGTGAGTGTGTGAGAGTGTGTGCGAGTGTGTGTGCGAGTGTGTGCCAGTGTGTGTGACTGTGTGTGTGACTGTGTGTGAGTGTTTGAGTGTGTGCCAGTGTTTGTGCAAGTGTGTGTGCGAGTGTGTGCGAGTGTGTATGAGTGAGTGTCCTCGAGTGTGTGTGTGCGAGTATGTGCGAGTGTTTGCGTGCGAGTGCGTGAGAGTGTGTGCGAGTGTGTGCGAGTGTGTGCTTGCGAGTGTGCGTTAGTGTGCATGAGTGAGCGCGAGTGAGTGCGAGTGTTTGCGAGTGTGTGCGAGTGTGTATGAGTGAGTGTGTGCGACTGTGTATGAGTGAGTGTGTGCAAGTGAGTGTGTGTGAGTGTGTGTGAGTGTGTGCGAGTGGGTGTGTGTGAGTGTGCGTAAGTGTGTGCGAGTGTGTGTGTGTGAGGTTGTGCGAGTGTGTGCGAGTGTGTGCGAGTGAGTGTGTGCGAGTGTGTATGAGTCAGCGTGTGCGAGTGTGTGCTAGTGTGTGTGTGCGAGTGTGTGCGAGTGTTTACGAGTGTGTGCTAGTGTGTGTGTGCGAGTGTGTGTGAGTGTATGTGAGTGTGTGCGATGAGTGTGTGCGAGTGTGCACGAGTGTGTATGAGTGAGTGTGTGCGAGTGTGAGTGCGAATGTGTATGAGTATTTGCGAGTGTGTATGAGTGAGTGTGTGCGAGAGTGTGCGAGTGTGTGCGAGTGAGTGTGTGCGAGTGTGTATGAGTGTGTATGAGTGAGTGTGTGCGAGTGTTTGTGAGCGTGTGCGAGTGTGTGTGCGAGTGTGTATGCGAGAGTGGGTGACTGTGTATGAGTGAGTGTGTGCGAGTGTGTATGAGTGAGTGTGTGCGAGTGTGTGTGTGTGCCAGTGTGGGCGAGTGTGTGCGACTGTGTGTGTACGAGTCTGTATGAGTGAGTGTGTGCGAGTGTGCATGAGTGAGTGTGTGCGAGTGTGCGTGAGTGTGTGTGTGCGATTGTGTGCCAGTGTGTGCGAGTGTGTGCAACTGTGTGTGTTCGAGTGTGTGAGTGTGTGCCAGTGTTTGTGCGAGTGTGTGTGCGAGTGTGTGTGCAAGCGTGTGCGAGTGAATGTGTGCGAGTGTGTGTGTGAGAGTGTGTACGAGTGAGTGTGTGCGAGTGTGTGCATGCGAGTGTCTGTGTGGGAGTATGTATGAGTGAGTGTGCACGAGTGTGTGTGTGAGTGTGTGCGAGTGTGTGCATATGAGTGCGTGCGAGTGCATGCAATTGTGTACGAGTGTGTGTGCGAGTGTGTGCGAGTGAGTGAGTGCGTGTGACTGTTTGCGAGTGTGTGTGAGTGAGTGTGTGTGAGTGTGTGTGAGTAAGTGTGTGTGAGTGTGTATGAGTGAGTGTGTTAGAGTGTGCGTGAGTGTGTATGACTGTGTGTGAGTGAGCATGTGCGAGTGTGTGTGAGCGAGCGTGTGCGAGTGTGTATGAGTCAGCGTGTGCGAGTGTGTGCTAGTGTGTGTGTGCGAGTGTGAATGAGTGAGTGAGTGCGAGTGTGCTCGAGTGTGTGTACAAATGTGTGCAAATGTGTGCATGCGATTGTGTGCGAGTGCGTATGAGTGAGTGTGTGCGAGTGTTTGCGAGTGTGTGTGAGTGAGTGTGAGTGAGTGTGTGGGAGTGTTTGTGAGTAAGTGTGTGTTAGTGTGTATGAGTGAGTGTGTTAGAGTGTGCGTGAGTGTGTGCGAGTGTGTATGAGTGAGTGTGTGCGAGTGTGTGTGTGCAAGTGAGTGTGAGTGTGCGTGAGTGTGTGCGAGTGAGGGTGTGTGAGTGTGCATAAGTGTGTGCGAGTGTGTGTGTGTGAGGTTGTGCGAGTGTGTGTGAGTCAGTGTGTGCGAGTGTGTTTGAGTGTGTGCAAGTGTGCATGACTGTGTATGAGTGAGCATGTGCGAGTGTGTGTGTGTGAGTGAGTGCAAATGTGTATGAGTCAGCGTGTGCGAGTTTGTGCTAGTGTGTGTGTGTGAGTGTTTGCGAGTGTTTGCGAGTGTGTGCTAGTGTGTGTGTTCGAGTGTGTGCGATTGTATGTGAGTGTGTGCGATGAATGTGTGCGAGTGTGCACGAGTGTGTATGAGTGAGTGTGTGCGAGTGTGAGTGTGAGTGTGTACGAGTATTTGCGAGTGTGTATGAGTGAGCGTGTGCGAGAGTGTGCGAGTGTGTGCGAGTAGGTGTGTGCGAGTGTGTATGAGTGTGTATGAGTGAGTGTGTGCGAGTGTGTGTGATTGTTTGTGAGTGTGTGCGAGTGTGTGTGCGAGTGTGTGCGAGTGTGTGTGTGAGAGTGTGCGAGTGTGTATAAGTGAGTGTGTGCAAGTGTGTATGAGTGAGTGTGTGCGAGTGTGTGTATGTGCCAGTGTGGGCGAGTGTGTGCGAGTGTGTATGAGTGAGTGTGTGCGAGTGTGTGTGTGTGCCAGTGTGGGCGAGTGTGTGCGAGTGTGTATGAGTGTGTGTGCATGAGTGTGTGTGTGCGAGTCTGTGCGCGTGTGTGTGCGAGTGTGTGTGTGCGAGTGTATATGAGTAAGTGTGTGTGAGTGTGTACGAGTGAGTGTGTGCGAGTGTGCTTGAGTGTGTGTGCGAGTGTGTGCAAATGTGTGCATGCGAGTGTGTGCGAGTGCGTATGAGTGAGTGTGTGCAAGTGTTTGCGAGTGTGTGTGAGTGAGTGTGAGTGAGTGTGTGGGAGTGTGTGTGAGTAAGTGTGTGTGTGTATGAGGGAGTGTGTGCGAGTGTGCATGAGTGTGTGCGAGTGTGTATGAGTGAGTGTGTGCGAGTGTGTATGAGTGAGTGTGTGTGACTGTGTATGAGTGAGTGTGTGCGAGTGAGTGTGTGTGAGTGTGCATGAGTGTGTGCGAGTGATTGTGTGCGAATGTGTATGAGTGAGTGTGGGTGAGTGTGTGTGTGTGAGGTTGTGCGAGTGTGTGCGAGTGTGTGCGAGTAAGTGTGTGCGAGTGTGTATGGGTGAGTGTGTGCGAGTGTGCATGACTGTGTATGAGTTAGTGTGTGCGAGTGTGTGCGAGTGTGTGTGCGCGTGTGTATGAGTGAGTGTGTGCGAGTGTGTGTAGTGTGTGTGTGCGAGTGTGCGCGTGCGAGTGAGTGTGAGTGTGTGCGAGTGTGTATAGGTGAGTGTGTGCGAGTGTGTGAGAGTGTGTGTTTGTGATTGTCTGCGAATGTGTGCGAGCGAGTTTGTATGAGTGAGTGCGTGCGAGTGTGTATGAGTGAGTGTGTGTGAGTGTGTGTGTGTGAGGTTGTGCGAGTGTGTGCGAGTGTGTGCGAGTGAGTGTGTGCGAGTGTGTATGAGTGACTGTGTGCGAGTGTGCATGACTGTGTATGAGTGAGTTTGTGCGAGTGTATGTGAATGTGTGCAAGTGTGTGCAAGTGAGTGAGTGTGTGTGAGTGTGTGCGAGTGTGTGTAAGTGTGTGCGAATGTGTGCGAGTGTGTTTGAGTGAGTGTGTGTGAGTTAGTGTGAGTGTGCATGAGTGTGTGAGTGTGAGTGTGTGCGAGTGTGTGTAAGTGTGTGCGAGTGTGCACGAGTGTGTGCGAGTGTGTATGAGTGAGTGTGTGCGAGTGTGTATGAGTGAGTGAGTGCGAGTGTGCTCGAGTGTGTGTACAAGTGTGTGCAAAAGTGTGCATGCGAGTATGTGCGAGTGTGTGCGAGTGCTTATGAGTGAGTGTGTGCGAGTGTTTTCGAGTGTGTGTGAGTGTGTGTGAGTGAGTGTGAGTGTGTGGGAGTGTGTGGGAGTAAGTGTGTGTGAGTGAGTGAGTGTGTGTGAGTGTGTGCGAGAGTGTATGAGTGAGTGTGTGTGAGTGTGTGCGAGTGTGTGCGAGTGTGTGTGTGCGAGTGTGTATGAGTGAGTGAGTGCGAGTTTTCTCGAGTGTGTGTACAAGTGTGTGCAAATGTGTGCATGCGAGTGTGTGCGAGTGAGTGAGTGTGTGTGAGTGTGTGCGAGTGTGTGTAAGTGTGTGCGAGTGTGTGCGAGTGTGTATGAGTGAGTGTGTGTGAGTTTGTGTGAGTGTGCATGAGTGTGTGGATGTGAGTAAGTGAGTGTGTGTGAGTGTGTGCGAGAGTGTATGAGTGAGTGTGTGTGAGTGCATGCGAGTGTGTGCGAGTGTGTATGAGGGTTTGTGCGGGTGTGTTTGCGAGTGTGTGCAAGTGTGTGTGTGCGATTGTGTATAAGTGAGTGAGTGCGAGTGTGCTCGAGTGTGTGTACAAGTGTGTGCAAAAGTGTGCATGCGAGTATGTGCGAGTGTGTGCGAGTGCTTATGAGTGAGTGTGTGGGAGTGTGTGTGAGTAAGTGTGTGTGTGTATGAGGGAGTGTGTGCGAGTGTGCATGAGTGTGTGCGAGTGTGTATGAGTGAGTGTGTGCGAGTGTGTATGAGTGTGTGCGAGTGTGTATGAGTGAGTGTGTGCGAGTGTGCATGACTGTGTATGAGTGAGTGTGTGCGAGTGTGTGCGAGTGTGTGGGCGCGTGTTTATGAGTGATTGTGTGCGAGTGTGCGTTAGTGTGTGTGTGCGAGTGTGCATGTGCGAGTGAGTGTGAGTGTGTGCGAGTGTGTATAAGTGAGTGTGTGCGAGTGTGTGAGAGTGTGTGTGTGTGATTGTCTGCGAGTGTGTGTGAGCGAGTTTGTATGAGTGAGTGCGTGCGCGTGTGTATGAGTGAGTGTGTGTGAGTGTGTGTGTGTGAGTGTGTGCGAGTGTGTATGAGTGACTGTGTGCGAGTGTGCATGACTGTGTATGAGTGAGTGTATGCGAGGTTGTGCGAGTGTGTGTGAGTGAATGTGTGCGAGTTTGTATGAGTCAGTGTGTGCGAGTGTGTGCTAGTGTGTGTGAGTGTGTGCGAGTGTTTGCGAGTGTGTGCTAGTGTGTGTATGCGAGTGTGTACGAGTGTGTGCGAGTGTTTGCGAGTGTGTGCTAGTGTGTGTATGCGAGTGTGTACGAGTGTGTGCGAGTGTGTGCGATGAGTGTGTGCGAGTGTGCACGAGTGTGTATGAGTAAGTGTGTGCGAGTGTGAGTGCGAGTGTGTACGGGAATTTGCGAGTGTGTATGAGTGAGTGTGTGTGAGTGTGTGAGAGTGTGTGCGACTGTGTGTGTGAGTGTGTGTGTGCGAGTGTGTATGAGTGAATGTGTGCGAGTGTGCGTGAGAGTGAGTGTGTGAGTGAGCGTGTGCGAGTGTGTATGAGTCAGCGTGTGCGAGTGTGTGCTAGTGTGTGTGTGCGAGTGTGTATGAGTGAGTGAGTGCGAGTGTGCTCGAGTGTGTGTACAAGTGTGTGCAAATGTGTGCATGCGAGTGTGTGCGAGTGTGTGCGAGTGCATATGAGTGAGTGTGTGCGAGTGTTTGTGAGTGTGCGTGAGTGTGTGTGAGTGAGTGTGAGTGAGTGTGTGGGAGTGTGTGTGAGTAAGTGTGTGTGAGTGTGTATGAGTGAGTGTGTTAGAGTGTGCGTGAGTGTGTGCGAGTGTGTATGAGTGAGTGTGTGCGAGTGTGTATGAGTGAGTGTGTGCAAGTGAGTGTGAGTGTGCGTGAGTGTGTGCGAGTGAGTGTGTGTGAGTGTGCGTAAGTGTGTGCGAGTGTGTGAGGTTGTGCAAGTGTGTGCGAGTGTGTGTGAGTGTGTGCGAGTGTGTGTGAGTGTGTGCAAGTGTGCATGACTGTGTATGAGTGAGCATGTGCGAGTGTGTGTGTGTGAGTGAGTGCGATTGTGTATGAGTCAGCGTGTGCGAGTGTGTGCTAGTGTGTGTGTGCGAGTGTTTGCGAGTGTGTGCTAGTGTGTGTGTGCGAGTGTATGTGAATGTGTGCGATGAGTGTGTGCGAGTGTGCTTGAGTGTGTATGAGTGAGGGTATGCGAGTGTGTGCGAGTGCGTATGAGTGAGTGTGTGCGAGTGTTTGCGAGTGTGTGTGAGTGAGTGTGTGAGAGTGTGTGTGAGTAAGTGTGTGTGTGTATGAGGGAGTGTGTGCGAGTGTGCATGAGTGTGTGCGAGTGTGTATGAGTCAGTGTGTGCGAGTGTGTATGAGTGAGTGTGTGCGACTGTGTATGAGTGAGTGTGTGCGAGTGAGTGTGTGTGAGTGTGCATGAGTGATTGCGAGTGATTGTGTGCGAATGTGTATGAGTGAGTGTGTGTGTGTGAGGTTGTGCGATTGTGTCTGAGTGTGTGCGAGTGAGTGTGTGCGAGTGTCTATGAGTGAGTGTGTGCGAGTGTGCATGACTGTGTATGAGTGAGTGTGTGCGAGTGTGTGCGAGTGTGTGTGCGCGTGTGTATGAGTGAGTGTGTGCGAGTGTGCGTTAGTGTGTGTGTGCGAGTGTGCGCGTGCGAGTGAGTGTGACTGTGTGCGAGTGTGTATAAGTGAGTGTGTGCGAGTGTGTGAGAGTGTGTGTGTGTGATTGTCTGCGAGTGTGTGCGAGCGAGTTTATATGAGTGAGTGCGTGCGAGTGTGTATGAGTGAGTGTGTGTCAGTGTGTGTGCGTGAGTTTGTGTGAGTGTGTGCGAGTGTGTACAAGTGAGTGTGTGCGAGTGTGTATGAGTGACTGTGTGCGAGTGTGCATGACTGTGTATGAGTGAGTGTATGCGAGGTTGTGCGAGTGTGTGTGAGTGAGTGTGTGTGAGTTTGTGCGTGTGAGTGAGTGAATGTGTGTGAGTGAGTGTGTGCAAGTGTTCTCGAGTTTGTCTGTACGAGTGTGTGCGTACGATTGCATGTGAGTGTGTGCGAGTGTGTGCGAGTGAGTGAGTGTGTGTGAGTGTGTGCGAGTGTGTGTAAGTGTGTGCGAGTGTGCGCGAGTATGTGCGAGTGTGTATGAGTGAGTGTGTGTGAGTTTGTGTGAGTGTGCGTGAGTGTGTGCGTGTGAGTGAGTGTGTGTGAGTGTGTGCGAGAGTGTATGAGTGAGTGTGTGTGAGTGCGTGCGAGTGTGTGCGAGTGTGCGTGCGAGTGTGTATGAGGGTGTGTGCGGGTGTGTGTGCGAGTGTGTGCGAGTGTGTGTGTGCGAGTGTGTATGAGTGAGTGAGTGCGAGTGTGCTCGAGTGTTTGTACAAGTGTGTGCAAATGTGTGCATGCGAGTGTGTGTGAGTGTGTGCGAGTGCGTATGAGTGAGTGTGTGCGAGTGTTTTCGAGTGTGTGTGAGTGGGTGTGAGTGAGTGTGAGTGAGTGTGTGGGAGTGTGTGGGAGTAAGTGTGTGTGAGTGTGTATGAGTGAGTGTGTTAGAGTGTGCGTGAGTGTGTGTGAGTGTGTATGAGTGAGTGTGTGCGAGTGTGTATGAGTGAGTGTGTGCGACTGTGTATGAGTGAGTGTGTGCAATTGAGTGTGTGTGAGTGTGCATGAGTGTGTGCGAGTGAGTGTGTGTGAGTGTGCGTTAGTGTGTGCGAGTGTGTGTGTGTGAGGTTGTGCAAGTGTGTGCAAGTGAGTGTGTGTGAGTGTGTGTGAGTGTGTGCGAGTGTGCATGATTGTGTGTGAGTGAGCATGTGCGAGTGTGTGTGAGTGAGCGTGTGCCAGTGTGTATGAGTCAGCGTGTGCGAGTGTGTGCTAGTGTGTGTGTGCGAGTGTGTATGAGTGAGTGAGTGCGAGTGTGCTCGAGTGTGTGTACAAGTGTGTGCAAATGTGTGCATGCGAGTGTGTGCGAGTGCGTATGAGTGAGTGTGTGCGAGTGTTTGCGAGTGTTTGCGAGTGTGTGCTAGTGTGTGTGTGCGAGTGTATGTGAGTGTGTGCGATGAGTGTGTGCGAGTGTGCATGAGTGTGCATGAGTGAGTGTATGCGAGTGTGTGCGAGTTTGAGTGTGAGTGTGTACGAGTATTTGCAAGTGTGTATGAGTGAGCGTGTGCGAGAGTGTGCGAGTGTGTGCGAGTGTGTGCGTGTGAGTGTGTGCAAGTGTGTATGAGTGAGTGTGTGTGTATGTGTATGAGTGAGTGTGTGCGAGAATGTGTGTGTGCTAGTGTGGGCGAGTGTGTGCGAGCGTGTATGAGTGAGTGTGTGCGAGTGTGTGTGTGCCAGTGTGGGCGAGTGTGTGCGAGTGTGTATGAGTGTGTGTGTGCGAGTGTGCACGAGTAAGTGTGTGCAAGTGTGCTCGAGTGTGTGTACGAGTGTGTGCAAATGTGTGCATGCGAGTGTGTGCGAGTGCGTATGAGTGAGTGTGTGCGAGTGTTTGTGAGTGTGTGTGAGTGAGTGTAAGTGAGTGTGTGGGAGTGTGTGTGAGTAAGTGTGTGTGTGTATGAGTGAGTGTGTGCGAGTGTGCATGAGTGTGTGCGAGTGTGTATGAGTGAGTGTGTGCGAGTGTGTATGAGTGAGTGTTTGCGACTGTGTATGAGTGAGTGTGTGCGAGTGAGTGTGTGTGAGTGTGTGCGAGTAATTGTGTGTGAATGTGTATGAGTGAGTGTGTGTGTGTGAGGTTGTGCGAGTGTGTGCGAGTGAGTGTGTGCGAGTGTGTATGAGTGAGTGTGTGCGAGTGTGCATGACTGTGTATGAGTGAGTGTGTGCGAGTGTGTGCGAGTGTGTGTGCGCGTGTTTATGAGTGAGTGTGTGCGAGTGTGCGTTAGTGTGTGTGTGCGAGTGTGCGTGTGCGAGTGAGTGTGAGTGTGTGCGAGTGTGTATAAGTGAGTGTGTGCGAGTGTGTGAGAGTGTGTGTGTGTGATTGTCTGCGAGTGTGTGTGAGCGAGTTTGTATGAGTGAGTGCGTGCGCGTGTGTATGAGTGAGTGTGTGTGAGTGTGTGTGTGTGAGTGTGTGCGAGTGTGTATGAGTGACTGTGTGCGAGTGTGCATGACTGTGTATGAGTGAGTGTATGTGAGGTTGTGCGAGTGTGTGTGAGTGAATGTGTGCGAGTTTGTATGAGTCAGTGTGTGTGAGTGTGTGCTAGTGTGTGTGAGTGTGTGCGAGTGTTTGCTAGTGTGTGCTGGTGTGTGTATGCGAGTGTGTACGAGTGTGTGCGAGTGTTTGCGAGTGTGTGCTAGTGTGTGTATGCGAGTGTGTACGAGTGTGTGCGAGTGTGTGCGATGAGTGTGTGCGAGTGTGCACGAGTGTGTATGAGTAAGTGTGTGCGAGTGTGAGTGCGAGTGTGTACGGGTATTTGCGAGTGTGTATGAGTGAGTGTGTGTGAGTGTGTGAGAGTGTGTGCGACTGTGTGTGTGAGTGTGTGTGTGCGAGTGTGTATGAGCGAATGTGTGCGAGTGTGCGTGAGAGTGAGTGTGCGAGTGAGCGTGTGCGAGTGTGTATGAGTCAGCGTGTGCGAGTGTGTGCTAGTGTGTGTGTGCGAGTGTGTATGAGTGAGTGAGTGCGAGTGTGCTCGAGTGTGTGTACAAGTGTGTGCAAATGTGTGCATGCGAGTGTGTGCGAGTGCGTATGAGTGAGTGAGTGCGAGTGTTTGCGAGTGTGTGCTAGTGTGTGTGTGCGAGTGTATGTGAGTGTGTGCGATGAGTGTGTGCGAGTGTGCATGAGTGTGTATGAGTGAGTGTATGCGAGTGTGTGTGAGTGTGAGTGTGTACGAGTATTTGCGAGTGTGTATGAGTGAGCGTGTGCGAGAGTGTGCGAGTGTGTGCGAGTGTGTGCATGTGAGTGTGTGCGAGTGTGTATGAGTGAGTGTGTGCGAGCGTGTATGAGTGAGTGTGTGCGAGTGTGTGTGTGTGCCAGTGTGGGCGAGTGTGTGCGAGTGTGTATGAGTGTGTGTGTGCGAGTGTGCACGAGTAAGTGTGTGCGAGTGTGCTCGAGTGTGTGTACGAGTCTGTGCAAATGTGTGCATGCGAGTGTGTGCGAGTGCGTATGAGTGAGTGTGTGCGAGTCTTTGTGAGTGTGTGTGAGTGAGTGTGTGGGAGTGTCTCTGAGTAAGTGTGTGTGTGTATGAGGGAGTGTGTGCGAGTGTGCATGAGTGTGTGCGAGTGTGTATGAGTGAGTGTGTGCGACTGTGTATGAGTGAGTGTGTGCGAGTGAGTGTGTGTGAGTGTGCATGAGTGTGTGCAAGTAATTGTGTGTGAATGTGTATGAGTGAGTTTGTGTGTGAGGTTGTGCGAGTGTGTGCGAGTCTGTGCGATGAGTGTGTGCGAGTGTGCACGAAGGTGTATGAGTAAGTGTGTGCGAGTGTGAGTGCGAGTGTGTACGGGTATTTGCGAGTGTGTATGAGTGAGTGTGTGTGAGTGTGTGAGAGTGTGTGCGACTGTGTGTGTGAGTGTGTGTGTGCGAGTGTGTATGAGCGAATGTGTGCGAGTATGCGTGAGAGTGAGTGTGCGAGTGAGCGTGTGCGAGTGTGTATGAGTCAGTGTGTGAGAGTGTGTGCTAGTGTGTGTGTGCGAGTGTGTATGAGTTAGTGAGTCCTAGTGTGCTCGAGTGTGTGTACAAGTGTGTGCAAATGTGTGCATGCGAGTGTGTGCGAGTGTGTGCGAGTGCATATGAGTGAGTGTGTGCGACTGTTTGTGAGTGTGTGTGAGTGTGTGTGAGTGAGTGTGAGTGAGTGTGTGGGAGTGTGTGTGAGTAAGTGTGTGTGAGTGTGTATGAGTGAGTGTGTTAGAGTGTGCGTGAGTGTGTGCGAGTGTGTATGAGTGAGCGTGTGCGAGTGTGTATGAGTGAGTGTGTGCGACTGTGTATGAGTGAGTGTGTGCAAGTGAGTGTGAGTGTGCGTGAGTGTGTGTGAGTGAGTGTGTGTGAGTGTGCGTAAGTGTGTGCGAGTGTGTGAGGTTGTGCAAGTGTGTGCGAGTGTGTGTGAGTGTGTGCGAGTGTGTGTGAGTGTGTGCAAGTGTGCATGACTGTGTATGAGTGAGCATGTGCGAGTGTGTGTGTGTGAGTGAGTGCGACTGTGTATGAGTCAGCGTGTGCGAGTGTGTGCTAGTGTGTGTGTGCGAGTGTTTGCGAGTGTTTGCGAGTGTGTGCTAGTGTGTGTGTGCGAGTGTATGTGAGTGTGTGCGATGAGTGTGTGCGAGTGTGCATGAGTGTGTATGAGTGAGTGTATGCGAGTGTGTGCGAGTGTGAGTGTGAGTGTGTACGAGTATTTGTGAGTGTGTATGAGTGAGCGTGTGCGAGAGTGTGCGAGTGTGTGCGAGTGTGTGCGTGTGAGTGTGTGCGAGTGTGTATGAGTGAGTGTGTGCCAGTGTGTGTGTGTGCCAGTGTGGGCGAGTGTGTGCGAGTGTGTAAGAGTGTGTGTGTGCGAGTGTGCACGAGTAAGTGTGTGCGAGTGTGCTCGAGTGTGTGCACGAGTGTGTGCAAATGTGTGCATGCGAGTGTGTGCGAGTGCGTATGAGTGAGTGTGTGCGAGTGTTTGTGAGTGTGTGTGAGTGAGTGTGAGTGAGTGTGTGGGAGTGTGTGTGAGTAAGTGTATGTGTGTATGACTGAGTGTGTGCGAGTGTGTATGAGTGAGTGGGTGCGAGTGCGTGCGAGTGTGTGTGTGCCAGTGTGGGCGAGTGTGTGTGACTGTGTGTGTGCGAGTGTGCACGAGTTTGTGTGTGTGAGTGTGCACGAGTGTGTGTGTGCGAGTTTGTGTGCGTGTGAGTGTGTATGAGTGAGTGTGTGCGAGTGTGTATGAGTGAGTGTGTGAGAGTGTGCGCGAGTGTGTGTGCCAGTGTGTGCGACTGTGTGTGTGTGACTGTGTGTGAGTGTTTGAGTGTGTGCCAGTGTTTGTGCAAGTGTGTGTGCGAGTGTGTGTGAGTGTGTATGAGTGAGTGTCCTCGAGTGTGTGTGTGCGAGTATGTGCGAGTGTGTGCGTGCGAGTGCATGAGAGTGTGTGCGAGTGTGTGTGTGCGAGTGTGTGCGTGCGAGTGCATGCGAGTGTGTACGAGTGTGTGCGAGTGTGTGCATGCGAGTGTGTGTTAGTGTGCATGAGTGTGCACGAGTGAGTGCGAGTGTTTGCGAGTGTGTGCGAGTGTGTATGAGTGAGTGTGTGCGACTGTGTATGAGTGAGTGTGTGCAAGTGAGTGTGTGAGAGTGTGTGTGTGTGAGTGTCTGCGAGTGTGTGAGTGTGTGTGAGTGTGTGCAATTGTGTGTGTGCGAGTGTGTGCGAGTGTTGGTGAGTGTGTGCGAGTGTGTGCGAGTATGTATAAGTGAGTGTGTGCGAGTGTGTGAGAGTGTGTGTGTGAGTGTCTGCGAGTGTGTGCGAGCGAGTTTGTATGAGTGAGTGTGTGCGATTGTGCGTGAGTTTGTATAAGTGAGTGTGTGCGAGTGTTTGCAAGTGAGTGTGTGCGATTGTGAATGAGTTAGTGTGTGAGTGTGTGCCAGTGTGTGCGAGTGTGTATGTGTGAGTGTGTGCGAGTGTGTATGACCGACTGTGTGCGAGCGTGTATGAGTGAGTGTGTGCGAGTGTGTATGAGTGAGTGTGTGTGAGTGTGTGCGAGTGTGTGTGAGTGTGTGTGAGTGTGTGCAAGTGAGTGTGTGCAAGTGTGTATGAGTGAGTGTGTGCGAGCGAGTGTGTGCGAGTGTGCATGAGTGAATGTGTGCAACTGTGCGAGTGTGTGTGAGTGAGTGTGTGGGAGTGTGTGTGAGTGTGTGAGAGTGTGTATGAGGGTGTGCATGGGTGAGTGTGTGAGTGTGTGCGAGTGTGTGTGTGCGAGTTTGTATGAGTGAGTGTGCTCGAGTGTGTGCGCGAGTCTGTGCAAATGTGTGCATGCGAGTGTGTGTGAGTGTGTGCGAGTGGGTATGAGTGAGTGTGTATGAGTGTTTGCGAGTGTGTGTGAGTGTGTGTGAATGTGTGTGAGTGAGTGTGTGGGAGTGTGTATGAGTAAGTGTGTAAGTGTGTATAAGTGAGTGTGTGCAAGTGTGCGTGAGTGTGTGCGAGTGTGTATGTGTGAGTGTGTGCGAGTGTTTGATGAGTGTGTGCGAGTGTGTATGAGTGAGTGTGTGCGAGTGTTTGATGAGTGTTTGCGAGTGGGTATGAGTGAGTGTGTGCGAGCGTGTGTGATTGTGTGTGAGTGTGCGTGAGTGTGTGCGACTGTGTGCGTTTGAGTGAGTGTGTGCGATTGAGTGTGTGCGAGTCTGTGCAAGTGTGTGTGTGAGTGTGTGTGTAAGTGAGTGTGAGCGAGTGTGTGCGAGTGTGTATAAGTAAGTGTGTGCGTGTGAATGAGTGAGTGTGTGTGTGAGTGTGTACGAGTATGTGCGAGTGTTTGCGATTGTGATTGAGTGTGTGTGTGAGTGTGTACGAGTGTGTGCAAGCATGTGCTAGTGTGTGCGAATGTGTGCGATTGAGTGTGTGTGAGTGTGTGCGAGAGAGTGTGTGGAGTGTGAGGAGTGTGTGCGAGTGTGCGCGAGTGTGAGCGAGTGTGTGCGAGTGTGTGCTAGTGTGTATAAGTGAGTGTGTGTGAGTGTGTGTGAGTGTGCTCAAGAGTGTGCGTGTGTGTGCGAGTGTGTGGGAGTGTGTGTGTGTGAGTGTGTATGAGTTAGTGTGTGCGAGTGTGCGCAAGTGTGTGTGTGCGAGGGTGTGCCAGTGTGTGCATGTGAGTGTGCGCGAGTATGTGCATGTGAGTGTGTGCGAGTGTGTGCGAGTGTTTATGAGTGAGTGTGTGCGAGTGTGTGAGTGAGTGAGTGTGTGTGTGCAAGTGTGTGTGAGTGTGTGCGAGTGTGTATGAGTGTGTGAGAGTGTGTGTGTGTGAGTGTGTGTGAGTGTATGAAAGCGAGTGTGTGTGAGTGAGTGTGTGTGAGTGAGTGTGTGTGAGTGTGTGTGAGTGAGTGTGTGCGAGCGTGTATAAGTGAGTGTGTGCGAGTGAGTTTGTGCAAGTGTGTGATGAGTGTGTGCGTGTGAGTGAGTGTGTGTGTGCGAGTGTGCGCGAATGTGTGCGAGTGCGTGCGAGTGTGTATGAGTGAGTGTGTGCGAGTGTGTGTGAGTGTGTGCGAGTGAGTGAGTGTGTGCGAGTGTGTGTGAGTGTGTATGAGTGAGTGTGTGTGAGTGCGTGCGAGTGGGTGCAATTGTGTGTGTGCGAGTGAGTGCGAGTGTTGGTGAGTGTGTGCGAGTGTGTGCGATTGTGTGTGAGTTTGCGCGAGTGTGTGCGACTGTGTGCGTTTGAGTGAGTGTGTGCGAGTGTGTATGAGTGAGTGTGTGTGAGTGTGTGCGAGTGTTTGTGAGTGTGTATGAGTGAGTGTGTGCGAGTGTGTATGAGTGAGTGTGTTCGAGTACGTGCGAGTGTGTGTGTGCGAGTGTGTGCCAGTGTGCGTGAGTGTGTGTGACTGTGTGTGCGAGTGTGCATGAGTGTGTGTGTGCGAGTGTGCACGAGTATGTGTGTGCGAGTTTGTGCGCGTGTGTGTGCGAGTGTGTGCGTGCTAGTGTGTGCGAGTGTGTGCGAGTGAGTTAGTGTGTGTGAGTGTGTGCGAGTGTGCGCGAGTGTGTGCGAGTGTGTATGAGTGAGTGTGTGTGAGTGTGTATGAGTGAGTGTGTGTGAGTTTGTGCGAGTGTGTGTGCGAGTGTGTGTGAGTGAGTGTGTGTGAGTGTTCTCGAATGTGTCTGTACGAGTGTGTGCATACGATTGCGTGCGAGTGTGTGCGAGTGTGTGTGTGCGAGTGTGCGCGAGTGTGCATGAGTGTGCGAGTGTGTATGAGTGTGTATGAGTGAGTGTGTGCGAGTGTGTGTGAGTGTGTGCAAGAGTGTGTGTGTGCGAGAGTGCGAGAGTGTGTGCGAGTGTGTGCGAGTGTGTGTGCGAGTGTGTGCGAGTGTGTGTGCGAGTGTGTGTACGAGTGTGTGTGTGCGAGTGTGTATGAGTGAGTGTGTGTGAGTGTGTGCGAGTGTTAGTGAGTGTGTATGAGTGAGTGTGTGCGACTGTGTATGAGTGAGTGTGTGCGAGTGCGTGTGAGTGTGTGTGTGCGAGTGTGTGTGCGAGTGTGTGCCAGTGTGTGCGACTGTCTGTGTGTTACTGTGTGTGAGTGTTTGAGTGTGTGCCAGTGTTTGTGCGAGTGAGTGTGTGCGAGTGTGTATGAGTGAGTGTCCTCGAGTGTGTGTGTGCGAGTATGTGCAAGTGTGTGCGTGCGAGTGCGTGCGAGTGTGTGCGAGTGTGTGTGTGCGAGTGTGTGCGTGCATGCGAGTGTGTACGAGTGTGTGCGAGTGTGTGCATGCAAGTGTGCGTTAGTGTGCATGAGTGTGCGCGAGTGTGTGCGAGTGTTTGCGAGTGTGTGCGAGTGTGTATGAGTGTGTATGAGTGATTGTGTGCGAGTGTGTGTGAGTGTGTATGAGTGTGTATGAGTGAGTGTGTGCGAGTGTGTGTGAGTGTGTGCGAGAGTGTGTGTGTGTGAGAGTGTGGGCGAGTGTGTATGAGTGAGTGTGTGCGAGAGTGCAAGAGTGTGTGCGAGTGTGTGATGAGTGTGTGCGAGTGTGTATGAGTGAGTGTGTGCGAGTGTGTGATGAGTGTGTGCGAGTGTGTATGAGTGAGTGTGTGCGAGCGTTTGTGATTGTGTGTGAGTGTGCGCGAGTGTGTGCGACTGTGTGCGTTTGAGTGAGTTTGTGCGATTGAGTGTGTGCGAGTGTGTATGAGTGAGTGTGTGTGAGTGTGTGTGAGTGTTTGTGAGTGTGTATGAGTGATTGTGTGTGAGTGTGTATGAGTGAGTGTGTGCGAGTGCGTGCGAGTGTGTGTGTGCGAGTGTGTGCCAGTGTGCGTGAGTGTGTGCGACTGTGTGTGCGAGTGTGCACGAGTGTGTGTGTGCGAGTGTGCACGAGTGTGTGTGTGCGAGTTCGTGCGCGTGTGTGTGCGAGTGTGTGCGTTCTAGTGTGTGCGAGTGTGTGTGAGTGAGTGAGTGTGTGTGAGTGTGTGCGAGTGTGCGCGAGTGTGTGCGAGTGTGTATGAGTGAGTGTGTGTGAGTGTGTATGAGTGTGTATGAGTGAGTGTGTGCGAGTGTGTGCGAGTGTGTGTGCGAGTGTGTGTGAGTGAGTGTGTGTGAGTGTTCTCGAGTGTGTCTGTACGAGTGTGTGCGTACGATTGCGTGCGAGTGTGTGCGAGTGTGTGTGTGCGAGTGTGCGTGAGTGTGCATGAGTGTGCGAGTGTGTGCGAGTGTGTATGAGTGTGTATGAGTGAGTGTGTGTGAGTGTGTGTGAGTGTGTGCGAGAGTGTGTGTGTGCGAGAGTGCGAGAGTGTGTGCGAGTGTGTGCGAGTGTGTGTGCGAGTGTGTGCGAGTGTGTGTGCGAGTGTGTGTACGAGTGTGTGTGTGCGAGTGTGTATGAGTGAGTGTGTGCGAGTTTGTGCGAGTGTGTGTGCGAGTGTGTGTGTGCGAGTGTGTATGAGTGAGTGTGTGTGAGTGTGTGCGAGTGTTTGTGAGTGTGTATGAGTGAGTGTGTGCGACTGTGTATGAGTGAGTGTGTGCGAGTGCGTGCGAGTGTGTGTGCGAGTGTGATCCAGTGTGTGCGACTGTGTGTGTGTTACTGTGTGCGAGTGTTTGAGTGTGTGCCAGTGTTTGTGCGAGTGAGTGTGTGCGAGTGTGTATGAGTGAGTGTCCTCGAGTGTGTGTGTGCGAGTATGTGCAAGTGTGTGCGTGCGAGTGCGTGCGAGTGTGTGCGAGTGTGTGTGTGCGAGTGCATGCGAGTGTGTACGAGTGTGTTCGAGTGTGTGCGTGCGAGTGTGCGTTAGTGTGCATGAGTGTGCGCGAGTGTGTGCGAGTGTGTATGAGTGAGTGTGTGCGAGAGTGCGAGAGTGTGTGCGAGTGTGTGATGAGTGTGTGCGAGTGTGTATGAGTGAGTGTGTGCGAGTGTGTGATGAGTGTGTGCTAGTGTGTATGAGTGAGTGTGTGCGAGCGTGTGTGATTGTGTGTGAGTGTGCGCGAGTGTGTGCGACTGTGTGCGTTTGAGTGAGTGTGTGCGATTGAGTGTGTGCGAGTGTGTATGAGTGAGTGTGTGTGAGTGTGTGCGAGTGTTTGTGAGTGTGTATAAGTGAGTGTGTGCGAGTGTGTATGAGTGAATGTGTGCCAGTGTGTGCGAGTGTGTGCGACTGTGTGTGCGAGTGTGCACGAGTGTGTGTGTGCAAGTGTGTGCCAGTGTGCGCGAGTGTGTGCGACTGTGTGTGCGAGTGTGCACGAGTGTGTGTGTGCGAGTGTGCACGAGTGTGTGTGTGAGTTTGTCCGCGTGTGTGTGCGAGTGTGTGCGTGCGAGTGTGTATGAGTGAGTGTATGCGAGTGTGTATGAGTGAGTGTGTGCGAGTGTGCGCGAGTGTGTGTGTGAGTGTGTGCCAGTGTGTGCGACTGTGTGTGTGTTACTGTGTGCGAGTGTGTATGAGTGAGTGTCCTCGAGTGTGTGTGTGCGAGTATGTGCAAGTGTGTGCGTGCGAGTGCGTGCGAGTGTGTGCGAGTGTGTGTGTGCGAGTGTGTGCGTGCGAGTGCTTGCGTGTGTGAACGAGTGTGTGCGAGTGTGCGTTAGTGTGCATGAGTGTGCGCGAGTGTGTGCGAGTGTTTGCGAGTGTGTGCGAGTGTGTATGAGTGTGTATGAGTGAGTGTGTGCGAGTGTGTGCGAGTGTGTATGAGTGTGTATGAGTGAGTGAGTGCGAGTGTGTGTGAGTGTGTGCGAGAGTGTGTGTGTGCGAGAGTGTGTGCGAGTGTGTATGAGTGAGTGTGTGCGAGAGTGCGAGAGTGTGTGCGAGTGTTTGATGAGTGTGTGCGAGTGTGTATGAGTGAGTGTGTGCGAGTGTGTGATGAGTGTTTGCGAGTGGGTATGAGTGAGTGTGTGCGAGTGTGTGTGATTGTGTGTGAGTGTGCGTGAGTGTGTGCGACTGTGTGCGTTTGAGTGAGTATGTGCGATTGAGTGTGTGCGAGTGTGTGCAAGTGTGTGTGTGAGTGTGTGTGTGAGTGTGTGCGAGTGTGTGCGAGTGTGTATAAGTAAGTGTGTGCGTGTGAATGAGTGAGTGTGTGTGTGAGTGTGTACGAGTGTGTGCGAGTGTTTGCGATTGTGATTGAGTGTGTGTGTGAGTGTGTACGAGTGTGTGCAAGCATGTGCTAGTGTGTGCGAATGTGTGCGATTGAGTGAGTGTGTGTGAGTGTGTGCGAGAGAGTGTGTGGAGTGTGTGGAGTGTGTGCAAGTGTGCGCAAGTGTGTGCGAGTGTGTGCAAGTGTGTGCAAGTGTGTATAAGTGAGTGTGTGTGAGTGTGTGTGAGTGTGCTCAAGAGTGTGCGTGTGTGTGCGAGTGAGTGGGAGTGTGTGTGTGCGAGTGTGTATGAGTTAGTGTGTGCGAGTGTGCGCAAGTGTGTGTGTGCGAGGGTGTGCCAGTGTGTGCATGTGAGTGTGCGCGAGTATGTGCATGTGAGTGTGTGCGAGTGTGTGTGAGTGTTTATGAGTGAGTGTGTGTGAGTGTGTGAGTGAGTGAGTGTGTGTGTGCAAGTGTGTGCGAGTATGTGCGAGTGAGTGTGTGCGAGTGTGTATGAGTGTGTGAGAGTGTGTGTGTGCGAGTGTGTGTGAGTGTGTGAAAGCGAGTGTGTGTGAGTGAGTGTGTGTGAGTGAGTGTGTGTGATTGTGTGTGAGTGAGTGTGTGCGAGCGTGTATAAGTGAGTGTGTGCGAGTGTGTATGAGCGAGTGTGTGCGAGTGAGTTTGTGCAAGTGTGTGATGAGTGTGTGCGTGTGAGTGAGTGTGTGTGTGCGAGTGTGCGCGAATGTGTGCGAGTGCGTGCGAGTGTGTATGAGTGAGTGTGTGCGAGTGTGTGTGAGTGTGTGCAAGTGAGTGAGTGTGTGCGAGTGTGTGTGAGTGTGTATGAGTGAGTGTGTGTGAGTGCGTGCGAGTGGGTGCAATTGTGTGTGTGCGAGTGTGTGCGAGTGTTGGTGAGTGTGTGCGAGTGTGTGCGAGTATGTATAAGTGAGTGTGTGCGAGTGTGTGAGAGTGTGTGTGTGTGAGTGTCTGCGAGTGTGTGCGAGCGAATTTGTATGAGTGAGTGTGTGCGAGTGTGCATGAGTTTGTATAAGTGAGTGTGTGCGAGTGTTTGCGAGTGAGTGTGTGCGATTGTGAATGAGTTAGTGTATGAGTGTGTGCGAGTGTGTGCGAGTGGGGAAATCTGACATGGAGAAGGACCTGGGCGTCTTGGTTAATAGCAAATTAAATTGGAGTGCCCAGTGTCAGGCAGCAGCTGCGAAGGCAAATAGAGTCATGGCATGCATCAGAAGAGGAATAGGGGCATATGATGAGAACATTTTTCTTCCTCTGTATAAAGCGCTGGTAAGGCCACACTTAGAATATTGTGCACAGTTCTGGGCTCCGGTGCTCAGGAAAGACATATTGGAGCTAGAGAGGGTACAAAGGAGGGCGACTAAGGTAATAAAGGGAATGGAGGCACTAGAATACCCAGTGAGGTTGTCAAAATTAGGCCTATTTACGTTGGAAAAGAGAAGGCTTAGGGGAGACCTCATAAACATGTATAAATACATCAGGGGGCAGTACAGAGATCTCTCCCATGACCTGTTTATACCAAGGATGGTGACAAAGACGAGGGGGCACACTATGCATCTGGAGAAAAGGAGGTTCCTGCACCAGCATAGAAGGGGATTCTTTACGGTCAGAGCCGTGAGACTCTGGAACTCTCTGGGAGAGGAAGTGGTGATGTCCAACTCACTTAATGAGTTCAAGAGAGGCTTGGACGAATTTCTTGAGAACAATAAAATTACATCTTATGCTTAGTGATAGTTAATTAATCCAGATTGGTGTCGGGAAGTGAATTTTTTCCTCAATGATGTCAATTGGCCTATACCGCATGTTTTTTTTTTTGTTTTTTTTTGCGTTCCCCTGGATCAACGCTGCGGAATAGCTGCAGTGCACAAGAAATAGGCTGAACTGGATGGACACTTGTCTTTTTTCGGCCTTATAAACTATGTTACTATGTTACTATGTTACTATGAGTGTGTATGTGTGAGTGTGTGCGAGTGTGTATGACCGACTGTGTGCGAGCGTGTATAAGTGAGTGTGTGCGAGTGTGTATGTGTGAGTGTGTGTGAGTGTGTGCAAGTGTGTGCGAGTGTGTGTGAGTGTGTTCAAGTGAGTGTGTGCAAGTGTGTATGAGTGAGTGTGTGCGAGTGAGTGTGTGCGAGTGTGTATGAGTGAATGTGTGCAACTGTGTGCGAGTGTGTGTGAGTGAGTGTGTGGGAGTGTGTGTGAGTGTGTGCGAGTGTGTGAGTGTGCGTGCGAGTGTGTGAGAGTGTGTTTGAGGGTGTGCATGGGTGTGTGTGCGAGTGGATGCGAGTGTGTGTGTGCGAGTTTGTATAAGTGAGTGTGCTCGAGTGTGTGCGTGAGTCTGTGCAAATGTGTGCATGTGAGTGTGTGTGAGTGTGTGCGAGTGGGTATGAGTGAGTGTGTGTGAGTCTTTGTGAGTGTGTGTGAGTGTGTGTGAATGTGTGTGAGTGAGTGTGTGGGAGTGTGTATGAGTGTGTGTAAGTGTGTATGAGTGAGTGTGTGCAAGTGTGTGTAAGTGTGTGCGAGTGTGTATGTGTGAGTGTGTGCGAGTGTGTATGACCGACTGTGTGCGAGTGTGTATGAGTGAGTGTGTGCGAGTATGTGTGAGTGCGTGCAAGAGTGTGTGCGCGTGTGTGTGAGTGTGTGTGTGTGCGTGTGTGTTAGTGTGTGTATGTGAGTGTGTGTGAGTGTGTGTGCGAGTGTGTGGGAGTTTTTGTGTGTGAGTGTGTATGAGTGAGTGTGTGCGAGTGTGTGCGTGTGAGTGAGTGTGAGTGTGAGTGTGTGCGAGTGTGTGCAAGAGTAAGCGAGTGTGTGCGAGTGCGTGCGTGTGAGTGAGTGTGTGTGTGAGTGTGTACAAGTGTGTGCGAGCGTGTGCGAGTGTGTGCGAGTGTGTGCGAGTGAGTGAGTGTGTTTGAGTGTGTGTGAGTGTGCGCGAGTGTGTGCGAATGTGTATGAGTGAGTGTGTGTGAGTGTGTATGAGTGTGTATGAGTGAGTGTGTGCGAGTGTTTGTGCGAGTGTGTGTGAGTGAGTGTGTGTGAGTGTTCTTGAGTGTGTCTGTATGAGTGTGTGCGTACAATTGTGTGCGAGTGTGTGTGTGCGAGTGTGCGTGAGTGTGCATGAGTGTGCGAGTGTGTGCGAGTGTATTTGAGTGTGTATGAGTGAGTGTGTGCGAGTGTGTGTGAGTGTGTGCGAGAGTGTGTGTGTGCGAGAGTGCGAGAGTGTGTGCGAGTGTGTGCGAGTGTGTGTGCGAGTGTGTGCGAGTGTGTGTGCGAGTGTGTGTACGAGTGTGTGTGTGCAAGTGTGTATGAGTGAATGTGTGTGAGTGTGTGCGAGTGTTTGTGAGTGTGTATGAGTGAGTGTGTGCGACTGTGTATGAGTGAGTGTGTGCGAGTGCGTGCGAGTGTGTGTGTGTGCGAGTGTGTGTGCGAGTGTGTGCCAGTGTGTGCGACTGTGTGTGTGTTACTGTGTGCGAGTGTTTGAGTGTGTGCCAGTGTTTGTGCAAGTGAGAGTGTGCGAGTGTGTATGAGTGAGTGTCCTCGAATGTGTGTGTGCGAGTATGTGCAAGTGTGTGCGTGCGAGTGCATGCGAGTGTGTGCGAGTGTGTGTGTGCGAGTGTGTGCGTGCGAGTACATGCGAGTGTGTACGAGTGTGTGCGAGTGTGTGCGGGCGAGTGTGCGTTAGTGTGCATGAGTGTGCGTGAGTGTGTGCGAGTGTGTATGAGTGTGTATGAGTGAGTGTGTGCGAGTGTGTGTTAGTGTGTATGAGTGTGTATGAGTGAGTGTGTGCGAGTGTGTGTGAGTGTGTGCGAGAGTGTGTGTGTGCGAGAGTGTGTGCGAGTGTGTATGAGTGAGTGTGTGCGAGAGTGCGAGAGTGTGTGCGAGTGTGTGATGAGTGTGTGCGAGTGTGTATGAGTGAGTGTTTGTGAGTGTGTAATGAGTGTGTGCGAGTGTGTATGAGTGAGTGTGTGCGACCGTGTGTGATTGTGTGTGAGTGTGCGCGAGTGTGTGCGACTGTGTGCGTTTGAGTGAGTGTGTGCGATTGAGTGTGTGCGAGTGTGTATGAGTGAGTGTGTGTGAGTGTGTGCGAGTGTTTGTGAGTGTGTATGAGTGAGTGTGTGCGAGTGTGTATGAGTGAGTGTGTGCGAGTGCGTGCGAGTGTGTGTGTGCGAGTGTGTGCCAGTGTGCGCGTGTGTGTGCGAGTGTGTGCGTGCTAGTGTGTGCGAGTGTGTGCGAGTGAGTGAGTGTGTGTGAGTGTGTGTGAGTGTGCGCGAGTGTGTGCAAGTGTGTATGAGTGAGTGTGTGTGAGTGTGTATGAGTGAGAGTGTGCGAGTGTGTGCGAGTGTGTGTGCAAGTGTGTGTGAGTGAGTGTGTGTGAATGTTCTCGAGTGTGTCTGTACGAGTGTGTGCGTATGATTGCGTGCGAGTGTGTGCGAGTGTGTGTGCGAGTGTGCGTGAGTGTGCATGAGTGTGCGAGTGTGTATGAGTGTGTATGAGTGAGTGTGTGCGAGTGTGTGTGAGTGTGTGCGAGAGTGTGTGTGTGCGAGATTGCGAGAGTGTGTGCGAGTGTGTGCGAGTGTGTGCGAGTGTGTGTGCGAGTGTGTTCGAGTGTGTGTACGAGTGTGTGTGTGCGAGTTTGTATGAGTGAGTGTGTGTGAGTGTGTGCGAGTGTCAGTGAGTGTGTATGAGTGAGTGTGTGCGACTGTGTATGAGTGAGTGTGTGCGAGTGCGTGTGAGTGTGTGTGTGCGAGTGTGTGTGCGAGTGTGTGCCAGTTTGTGCAACTGTGTGTGTGTTTCTGTGTGTGAGTGTTTGAGTGTGTGCCAGTGTTTGTGCGAGTGAGTGTGTGCGAGTGTGTATGAGTGAGTGTCCTCTAGTGTGTGAGTGCGAGTATGTGCAAGTGTGTGCGTGCGAGTGCGTGCGAGTGTGTGCGAGTGTGTGTGTGCGAGTGTGTGCGTGCGAGTGCATGCGAGTGTGTACGAGTGTGTGTGAGTGTGTGCGTGCGAGTGTGCGTTAGTGTGCATGAGTGTGCGTGAGTGTGTGCGAGTGTTTGCGAGTGTGTGCGAATGTGTGTGAGTGTGTATGAGTGTGTATGAGTGAGTGTGTGCGAGTGTGTGTGAGTGTGTGCGAGAGTGTGTGTGTGCGAGAGTGTGTGCGAGTGTGTATGTGTGAGTGTGTGCGAAAGTTCGAGAGTGTGTGCGAGTGTGTGATGAGTGTGTGCGAGTGTGTTTGAGTGAGTGTGTGCGAGTGTGTGATGAGTGTGTGCGAGAGTGTATGAGTGAGTGTGTGCGAGCGTTTGTGAATGTGTGTGAGTGTGCGCTACTGCGTGCGACTGTGTGCGTTTGAGTGAGTGTGTGCGATTGAATGTGTGCGAGTGTGTATGAGTGAGTGTGTGTGAGTGTGTGCGAGTGTTTGTGAGTGTGTATGAGTGAGTGTGTGCGAGTGTGTATGAGTGAGTGTGTGTGAGTGTGTAATGAGTGTGTGCGAGTGTGTATGAGTGAGTGTGTGCGACCGTGTGTGATTGTGTGTGAGTGTGCGCGAGTGTGTGCGACTGTGTGCGTTTGAGTGAGTGTGTGCGATTGAGTGTGTGCGAGTGTGTATGAGTGAGTGTGTGTGAGTGTGTGCGAGTGTTTGTGAGTGTGTATGAGTGAGTGTGTGCGAGTGTGTATGAGTGAGTGTGTGCGAGTTCGTGCGTGCGATTGTGTGCCAGTGTGCGCGTGTGTGTGCGAGTGTGTGCGTGCTAGTGTGTGCGAGTGTGTGCGAGTGAGTGAGTGTGTGTGAGTGTGTGCGAGTGTGCGCGAGTGTGTGCGAGTGTGTATGAGTGAGTGTGTTTGAGTGTGTATGAGTGAGTGTGTGCGAGTGTGTGCGAGTGTGTGTGCAAGTGTGTGTGAGTGAGTGTGTGTGAATGTTCTCGAGTGTGTCTGTACGAGTGTGTGCGTACAATTGCGTGCGAGTGTGTGCGAGTGTGTGTGTGCGAGTGTGCGCGAGTGTGCATGAGTGTGCGAGTGTGTATGAGTGTGTATGAGTGAGTGTGTGCGAGTGTGTGTGAGTGTGTGCGAGAGTGTGTGTGTGCGAGATTGCGAGAGTGTGTGCGAGTGTGTGCGAGTGTGTGTGCGAGTGTGTGCGAGTGTGTGTGCGAGTGTGTGTATGAGTGTGTGTGTGTGAGTTTGTATGAGTGAGTGTGTGTGAGTGTGTGCGAGTGTTAGTGAGTGTGTATGAGTGAGTGTGTGCGACTGTGTATGAGTGAGTGTGTGCGAGTGCGTGTGAGTGTGTGTGTGCGAGTGTGTGTGCGAGTGTGTGCCAGTGTGTGCGACTGTGTGTGTGTTTCTGTGTGTGAGTGTTTGAGTGTGTGCCAGTGTTTGTGCGAGTGAGTGTGTGCGAGTGTGTATGAGTGAGTGTCCTCGAGTGTGTGAGTGCGAGTATGTGCAAGTGTGTGCGTGCAAGTGCGTGCGAGTGTGTGCGAGTGTGTGTGTGCGAGTGTGTGCGTGCGAGTGCATGCGAGTGTGTACGAGTGTGTGCGAGTGTGTGCGTGCGAGTGTGCGTTAGTGTGCATGAGTGTGCGTGAGTGTGTGCGAGTGTGTGTGAGTGTGTGCGAGAGTGTGTGTGTGAGAGAGTGTGTGCGAATGTGTGTGAGTGTGTATGAGTGTGTATGAGTGAGTGTGTGCGAGTGTGTGTGAGTGTGTGTGAGAGTGTGTGTGTGCAAGAGTGTGTGCGAATGTGTATGAGTGAGTGTGTGCGAGAGTTTGAGAGTGTGTGCGAGTGTGTGATGAGTGTGTGCGAGAGTGTATGAGTGAGTGTGTGCGAGCGTTTGTGATTGTGTGTGAGTGTGCGCTAGTGCATGCGACTGTGTGCGTTTGAGTGAATGTGTGCGATTGAGTGTGTGCGAGTGTGTATGATTGAGTGTGTGTGAGTGTGTGCGAGTGTTTGTGAGTGAGTATGAGTGAGTGTGTGCGAGTGTGTATGAATGAGTGTGTGCGAGTGCGTGCGAGTGTGTGTGTGCGAGTGTGTGCCAGTGTGCGCGAGTGTGTGCGACTGTGTGTGTGAGTGTGCACGAGTGTGTGTCTGCGAGTGTGCACGAGTGTGTGTGTGCGAGTTTGTGCACGTGTGTGTGCGAGTGTGTGCGTGCTAGTGTGTGCGAGTGTGTGCGAGTGAGTGAGTGTGTGTGAGTGTGTGCGAGTGTGCGCGAGTGTGTGCGAGTGTGTATGAGTGAGTGTGTGTGAGTGTGTATGAGTGTGTATGAGTGAGTGTGTGTGAGTGTGTGCGAGTGTGTGTGCGAGTGTGTGTGAGTGAGTGTGTGTGAGTGTTCTCGAGTGTGTCTGTACGAGTGTGTGCGTACGATTGCGTGCGAGTGTGTGCGAGTGTGTGTGTGCGAGTGTGAGTGAATGTGCATGCGTGTGCGAGTGTGTGCGAGTGTGTATGAGTGTGTATGAGTGAGTGTGTGCGAGTGTGTGTGAGTGTGTGCGAGAGTGTGTGTGTGCGAGAGTGCGAGAGTGTGTGCGAGTGTGTGTGCGAGTGTGTGTGCGAGTGTGTGTACGAGTGTGTGTTTGTGAGTGTGTATGAGTGAGTGTGTGTGAGTGTGTGCGAGTGTTTGTGAGTGTGTATGAGTGAGTGTGTGAGACTGTGTATGAGTGAGTGTGTGCGAGTGCGTACGAGTGTGTGTGTGCGAGTGTGTGTGCGAATGTGTGCCAGTGTGTGCAACTGTGTGTGTGTTACTGTGTGCGAGTGTTTGAGTGTGTGCCAGTGTTTGTACGAGTGAGTGTGTGCGAGTGTGTATGAGTGAGTGTCCTCGAGTGTGTGTGTGCGAGTATGTGCAAGTGTGTGCGTGCGAGTGCGTGCGAGTGTGTGCGAGTGTGTGTGTGCGAGTGTGTGCGTGCGAGTGCATGCGAGTGTGTACGAGTGTGTTTGAGTGTGTGCGTGCGAGTGTGCGTTAGTGTGCATGAGTGTGCGTGAGTGTGTGCGAGTGTTTGCGAGTGTGTGCGAGTGTGTATGAGTGTGTATGAGTGAGTGTGTGCGAGTGTGTGTGAGTGTGTGTGAGTGTGTATGAGTGTGTATGAGTGAGTGTGTGCGAGTGTGTTTGAGTGTGTGCGAGAGTGTGTTTGTGCGAGAGTGTGTGCCAGTGTGTATGAGTGAGTGTGTGCGAGAGTGCGAGAGTGTGTGCGAGTGTGTGATGAGTGTGTGCGAGTGTGTATGAGTGAGTGTGTGCGAGTGTGTGATGAGTGTGTGCGAGTGTGTATGAGTGAGTGTGTGCGAGCGTGTGTGATTGTGTGTGAGTGTGCGCGAGTGTGTGCGACTGTGTGCGTTTGAGTGAGTGTGTGCGATTGAGTGTGTGCGAGTGTGTATGAGTGAGTGTGTGCTAGTGTTTGTGAGTGTGTATAAGTGAGTGTGTGCGAGTGTGTATGAGTGAGTGTGTGCCAGTGTGCGCGAGTGTGTGCGACTGTGTGTGCGAGTGTGCACGAGTGTGTGTGTGCGAGTGTGTGCCAGTGTGCGCGAGTGTGTGCGACTGTGTGTGCAAGTGTGCATGAGTGTGTGTGTGCGAGTGTGCACGAGTGTGTGTGTGTGAGTTTGTGCGCATGTGTGTGCGAGTGTGTGCGTGCGAGTGTGTATGAGTGAGTGTGTGCGAGTGTGTATGAGTGAGTGTGTGCGAGTGTGCGCGAGTGTGTGTGCGAGTGTGTGCCAGTGTGTGCGACTGTGTGTGTGTTACTGTGTGCGAGTGTTTGAGTGTGTGCCAGTGTTTGTGCGAGTGTGTGTGTGAGTGTGTGCGAGTGTGTATGAGTGAGTGTCCTCGAGTGTGTGTGTGCGAGTATGTGCAAGTGTGTGCGTGCGAGTGCGTGCGAGTGTGTGCGAGTGTGTGTGTGCGAGTGTGTGCGTGCGAGTGCATGCGAGTGTGAACGAGTGTGTGCGAGTGTGTGCGTGCGAGTGTGCGTTAGTGTGCATGAGTGTGCGTGAGTGTGTGCGAGTGTTTGCGAGTGTGTGCGAGTGTGTATGAGTGTGTATGAGTGAGTGTGTGCGCGTGTGTGCGAGTGTGTGCGAGTGTGTATGAGTGAGTGAGTGCGAGTGTGTGTGAGTGTGTGCGAGAGTGTGTGTGTGCGAGAGTGTGTGCGAGTGTGTATGAGTGAGTGTGTGCGAGAGTGCGAGAGTGTGTGCGAGTGTTTGATGAGTGTCTGCGAGTGTGTATGAGTGAGTGTGTGCGAGTGTGTGATGAGTGTTTGCGAGTGGGTATGAGTGAGTGAGTGCGAGCGTGTGTGATTGTGTGTGAGTGTGTGTGAGTGTGTGCGAGAGTGTGTGCGAGTGTGTATGAGTGAGTGTGTGCGAGAGTGCGAGAGTTTGTGTGAGTGTTTGATGAATGTGTGCGAGTGTGTATGAGTGAGTGTGTGCGAGTGTGTGATGAGTGTTTGCGAGTGGGTATGAGTGAGTGTGTGTGAGTCTTTGTGAGTGTGTGTGAGTGTGTGTGAATGTGTGTGAGTGTGTGTGGGAGTGTGTATGAGTGTGTGTAAGTGTGTATGAGTGAGTGTGTGCAAGTGTGCGTGAGTGTGTGCGAGTGTGTATGTGTGAGTGTGTGCGAGTGTGTATGACCGACTGTGTGCGAGTGTGTATGAGTGAGTGTGTGCGAGTATGTGTGAGTGCGTGCAAGAGTGTGTGCGCGTGTGTGTGAGTGTGTGTGTGTGCGTGTGTGTTAGTGTGTGTATGTGAGTGTGTGTGAGTGTGTGTGCGAGTGTGTGGGAGTTTTTGTGTGTGAGTGTGTATGAGTGAGTGTGTGCGAGTGTGTGCGTGTGAGTGAGTGTGAGTGTGAGTGTGTGCGAGTGTGTGCGAGAGTAAGCGAGTGTGTGCGAGTGCGTGCGTGTGAGTGAGTGTGTGTGTGAGTGTGTACAAGTGTGTGCGAGCGTGTGCGAGTGTGTGCGAGTGTGTGCGAGTGAGTGAGTGTGTTTGAGTGTGTGTGAGTGTGCGCGAGTGTGTGCGAATGTGTATGAGTGAGTGTGTGTGAGTGTGTATGAGTGTGTATGAGTGAGTGTGTGCGAGTGTGTGTGAGTGTGTGCGAGAGTGTGTGTGTGCGAGAGTGTGTGCGAGTGTGTGCGTGCTAGTGTGTGCGAGTGTGTGCGAGTGAGTGAGTGTGTGTGAGTGTGTGTGAGTGTGCGCGAGTGTGTGCAAGTGTGTATGAGTGAGTGTGTGTGAGTGTGTATGAGTGAGAGTGTGCGAGTGTGTGCGAGTGTGTGTGCAAGTGTGTGTGAGTGAGTGTGTGTGAATGTTCTCGAGTGTGTCTGTACGAGTGTGTGCGTATGATTGCGTGCGAGTGTGTGCGAGTGTGTGTGCGAGTGTGCGTGAGTGTGCATGAGTGTGCGAGTGTGTATGAGTGTGTATGAGTGAGTGTGTGCGAGTGTGTGTGAGTGTGTGCGAGAGTGTGTGTGTGCGAGATTGCGAGAGTGTGTGCGAGTGTGTGCGAGTGTGTGCGAGTGTGTGTGCGAGTGTGTTCGAGTGTGTGTGCGAGTGTGTGTACGAGTGTGTGTGTGCGAGTTTGTATGAGTGAGTGTGTGTGAGTGTGTGCGAGTGTTAGTGAGTGTGTATGAGTGAGTGTGTGCGACTGTGTATGAGTGAGTGTGTGCGAGTGCGTGTGAGTGTGTGTGTGCGAGTGTGTGTGCGAGTGTGTGCCAGTTTGTGCAACTGTGTGTGTGTTTCTGTGTGTGAGTGTTTGAGTGTGTGCCAGTGTTTGTGCGAGTGAGTGTGTGCGAGTGTGTATGAGTGAGTGTCCTCGAGTGTGTGAGTGCGAGTATGTGCAAGTGTGTGCGTGCGAGTGCGTGCGAGTGTGTGCGAGTGTGTGTGTGCGAGTGTGTGCGTGCGAGTGCATGCGAGTGTGTACGAGTGAGTGTGAGTGTGTGCGTGCGAGTGTGCGTTAGTGTGCATGAGTGTGCGTGAGTGTGTGCGAGTGTTTGCGAATGTGTGTGAGTGTGTATGAGTGTGTATGAGTGAGTGTGTGCGAGTGTGTGTGAGTGTGTGCGAGAGTGTGTGTGTGCGAGAGTGTGTGCGAGTGTGTATGTGTGAGTGTGTGCGAAAGTTCGAGAGTGTGTGCGAGTGTGTGATGAGTGTGTGCGAGTGTGTTTGAGTGAGTGTGTGCGAGTGTGTGATGAGTGTGTGCGAGAGTGTATGAGTGAGTGTGTGCGAGCGTTTGTGAATGTGTGTGAGTGTGCGCTACTGCGTGCGACTGTGTGCTTTTGAGTGAGTGTGTGCGATTGAATGTGTGCGAGTGTGTATGAGTGAGTGTGTGTGAGTGTGTGCGAGTGTTTGTGAGTGTGTATGAGTGAGTGTGTGCGAGTGTGTATGAGTGAGTGTGTGTGAGTGTGTAATGAGTGTGTGCGAGTGTGTATGAGTGAGTGTGTGCGACCGTGTGTGATTGTGTGTGAGTGTGCGCGAGTGTGTGCGACTGTGTGCGTTTGAGTGAGTGTGTGCGATTGAGTGTGTGCGAGTGTGTATGAGTGAGTGTGTGTGAGTGTGTGCGAGTGTTTGTGAGTGTGTATGAGTGAGTGTGTGCGAGTGTGTATGAGTGAGTGTGTGCGAGTTCGTGCGTGCGATTGTGTGCCAGTGTGCGCGTGTGTGTGCGAGTGTGTGCGTGCTAGTGTGTGCGAGTGTGTGCGAGTGAGTGAGTGTGTGTGAGTGTGTGCGAGTGTGCGCGAGTGTGTGCGAGTGTGTATGAGTGAGTGTGTTTGAGTGTGTATGAGTGAGTGTGTGCGAGTGTGTGCGAGTGTGTGTGCAAGTGTGTGTGAGTGAGTGTGTGTGAATGTTCTCGAGTGTGTCTGTACGAGTGTGTGCGTACAATTGCGTGCGAGTGTGTGCGAGTGTGTGTGTGCGAGTGTGCGCGAGTGTGCATGAGTGTGCGAGTGTGTATGAGTGTGTATGAGTGAGTGTGTGCGAGTGTGTGTGAGTGTGTGCGAGAGTGTGTGTGTGCGAGATTGCGAGAGTGTGTGCGAGTGTGTGCGAGTGTGTGTGCGAGTGTGTGCGAGTGTGTGTGCGAGTGTGTGTATGAGTGTGTGTGTGTGAGTTTGTATGAGTGAGTGTGTGTGAGTGTGTGCGAGTGTTAGTGAGTGTGTATGAGTGAGTGTGTGCGACTGTGTATGAGTGAGTGTGTGCGAGTGCGTGTGAGTGTGTGTGTGCGAGTGAGTGTGCGAGTGTGTGCCAGTGTGTGCGACTGTGTGTGTGTTTCTGTGTGTGAGTGTTTGAGTGTGTGCCAGTGTTTGTGCGAGTGAGTGTGTGCGAGTGTGTATGAGTGAGTGTCCTCGAGTGTTTGAGTGCGAGTATGTGCAAGTGTGTGCGTGCAAGTGCGTGCGAGTGTGTGCGAGTGTGTGTGTGCGAGTGTGTGCGTGCGAGTGCATGCGAGTGTGTACGAGTGTGTGCGAGTGTGTGCGTGCGAGTGTGCGTTAGTGTGCATGAGTGTGCGTGAGTGTGTGCGAGTGTGTGTGAGTGTGTGCGAGAGTGTGTGTGTGAGAGAGTGTGTGCGAATGTGTGTGAGTGTGTATGAGTGTGTATGAGTGAGTGTGTGCGAGTGTGTGTGAGTGTGTGTGAGAGTGTGTGTGTGCAAGAGTGTGTGCGAATGTGTATGAGTGAGTGTGTGCGAGAGTTTGAGAGTGTGTGCGAGTGTGTGATGAGTGTGTGCGAGAGTGTATGAGTGAGTGTGTGCGAGCGTTTGTGATTGTGTGTGAGTGTGCGCTAGTGCATGCGACTGTGTGCGTTTGAGTGAATGTGTGCGATTGAGTGTGTGCGAGTGTGTATGATTGAGTGTGTGTGAGTGTGTGCGAGTGTTTGTGAGTGAGTATGAGTGAGTGTGTGCGAGTGTGTATGAATGAGTGTGTGCGAGTGCGTGCGAGTGTGTGTGTGCGAGTGTGTGCCAGTGTGCGCGAGTGTGTGCGACTGTGTGTGTGAGTGTGCACGAGTGTGTGTCTGCGAGTGTGCACGAGTGTGTGTGTGCGAGTTTGTGCACGTGTGTGTGCGAGTGTGTGCGTGCTAGTGTGTGCGAGTGTGTGCGAGTGAGTGAGTGTGTGTGAGTGTGTGCGAGTGTGCGCGAGTGTGTGCGAGTGTGTATGAGTGAGTGTGTGTGAGTGTGTATGAGTGTGTATGAGTGAGTGTGTGTGAGTGTGTGCGAGTGTGTGTGCGAGTGTGTGTGAGTGAGTGTGTGTGAGTGTTCTCGAGTGTGTCTGTACGAGTGTGTGCGTACGATTGCGTGCGAGTGTGTGCGAGTGTGTGTGTGCGAGTGTGAGTGAATGTGCATGCGTGTGCGAGTGTGTGCGAGTGTGTATGAGTGTGTATGAGTGAGTGTGTGCGAGTGTGTGTGAGTGTGTGCGAGAGTGTGTGTGTGCGAGAGTGCGAGAGTGTGTGCGAGTGTGTGTGCGAGTGTGTGTGCGAGTGTGTGTACGAGTGTGTGTTTGTGAGTGTGTATGAGTGAGTGTGTGTGAGTGTGTGCGAGTGTTTGTGAGTGTGTATGAGTGAGTGTGTGAGACTGTGTATGAGTGAGTGTGTGCGAGTGCGTACGAGTGTGTGTGTGCGAGTGTGTGTGCGAATGTGTGCCAGTGTGTGCAACTGTGTGTGTGTTACTGTGTGCGAGTGTTTGAGTGTGTGCCAGTGTTTGTACGAGTGAGTGTGTGCGAGTGTGTATGAGTGAGTGTCCTCGAGTGTGTGTGTGCGAGTATGTGCAAGTGTGTGCGTGCGAGTGCGTGCGAGTGTGTGCGAGTGTGTGTGTGCGAGTGTGTGCGTGCGAGTGCATGCGAGTGTGTACGAGTGTGTTTGAGTGTGTGCGTGCGAGTGTGCGTTAGTGTGCATGAGTGTGCGTGAGTGTGTGCGAGTGTTTGCGAGTGTGTGCGAGTGTGTATGAGTGTGTATGAGTGAGTGTGTGCGAGTGTGTGTGAGTGTGTGTGAGTGTGTATGAGTGTGTATGAGTGAGTGTGTGCGAGTGTGTTTGAGTGTGTGCGAGAGTGTGTTTGTGCGAGAGTGTGTGCCAGTGTGTATGAGTGAGTGTGTGCGAGAGTGCGAGAGTGTGTGCGAGTGTGTGATGAGTGTGTGCGAGTGTGTATGAGTGAGTGTGTGCGAGTGTGTGATGAGTGTGTGCGAGTGTGTATGAGTGAGTGTGTGCGAGCGTGTGTGATTGTGTGTGAGTGTGCGCGAGTGTGTGCGACTGTGTGCGTTTGAGTGAGTGTGTGCGATTGAGTGTGTGCGAGTGTGTATGAGTGAGTGTGTGCTAGTGTTTGTGAGTGTGTATAAGTGAGTGTGTGCGAGTGTGTATGAGTGAGTGTGTGCCAGTGTGCGCGAGTGTGTGCGACTGTGTGTGCGAGTGTGCACGAGTGTGTGTGTGCGAGTGTGTGCCAGTGTGCGCGAGTGTGTGCGACTGTGTGTGCAAGTGTGCATGAGTGTGTGTGTGCGAGTGTGCACGAGTGTGTGTGTGTGAGTTTGTGCGCATGTGTGTGCGAGTGTGTGCGTGCGAGTGTGTATGAGTGAGTGTGTGCGAGTGTGTATGAGTGAGTGTGTGCGAGTGTGCGCGAGTGTGTGTGCGAGTGTGTGCCAGTGTGTGCGACTGTGTGTGTGTTACTGTGTGCGAGTGTTTGAGTGTGTGCCAGTGTTTGTGCGAGTGTGTGTGTGAGTGTGTGCGAGTGTGTATGAGTGAGTGTCCTCGAGTGTGTGTGTGCGAGTATGTGCAAGTGTGTGCGTGCGAGTGCGTGCGAGTGTGTGCGAGTGTGTGTGTGCGAGTGTGTGCGTGCGAGTGCATGCGAGTGTGAACGAGTGTGTGCGAGTGTGTGCGTGCGAGTGTGCGTTAGTGTGCATGAGTGTGCGTGAGTGTGTGCGAGTGTTTGCGAGTGTGTGCGAGTGTGTATGAGTGTGTATGAGTGAGTGTGTGCGCGTGTGTGCGAGTGTGTGCGAGTGTGTATGAGTGAGTGAGTGCGAGTGTGTGTGAGTGTGTGCGAGAGTGTGTGTGTGCGAGAGTGTGTGCGAGTGTGTATGAGTGAGTGTGTGCGAGAGTGCGAGAGTGTGTGCGAGTGTTTGATGAGTGTCTGCGAGTGTGTATGAGTGAGTGTGTGCGAGTGTGTGATGAGTGTTTGCGAGTGGGTATGAGTGAGTGAGTGCGAGCGTGTGTGATTGTGTGTGAGTGTGTGTGAGTGTGTGCGAGAGTGTGTGCGAGTGTGTATGAGTGAGTGTGTGCGAGAGTGCGAGAGTTTGTGTGAGTGTTTGATGAATGTGTGCGAGTGTGTATGAGTGAGTGTGTGCGAGTGTGTGATGAGTGTTTGCGAGTGGGTATGAGTGAGTGTGTGTGAGTCTTTGTGAGTGTGTGTGAGTGTGTGTGAATGTGTGTGAGTGTGTGTGGGAGTGTGTATGAGTGTGTGTAAGTGTGTATGAGTGAGTGTGTGCAAGTGTGCGTGAGTGTGTGCGAGTGTGTATGTGTGAGTGTGTGCGAGTGTGTATGACCGACTGTGTGCGAGTGTGTATGAGTGAGTGTGTGCGAGTATGTGTGAGTGCGTGCAAGAGTGTGTGCGCGTGTGTGTGAGTGTGTGTGTGTGCGTGTGTGTTAGTGTGTGTATGTGAGTGTGTGTGAGTGTGTGTGCGAGTGTGTGGGAGTTTTTGTGTGTGAGTGTGTATGAGTGAGTGTGTGCGAGTGTGTGCGTGTGAGTGAGTGTGAGTGTGAGTGTGTGCGAGTGTGTGCGAGAGTAAGCGAGTGTGTGCGAGTGCGTGCGTGTGAGTGAGTGTGTGTGTGAGTGTGTACAAGTGTGTGCGAGCGTGTGCGAGTGTGTGCGAGTGTGTGCGAGTGAGTGAGTGTGTTTGAGTGTGTGTGAGTGTGCGCGAGTGTGTGCGAATGTGTATGAGTGAGTGTGTGTGAGTGTGTATGAGTGTGTATGAGTGAGTGTGTGCGAGTGTGTGTGAGTGTGTGCGAGAGTGTGTGTGTGCGAGAGTGTGTGCGAGTGTGTGCGTGCTAGTGTGTGCGAGTGTGTGCGAGTGAGTGAGTGTGTGTGAGTGTGTGTGAGTGTGCGCGAGTGTGTGCAAGTGTGTATGAGTGAGTGTGTGTGAGTGTGTATGAGTGAGAGTGTGCGAGTGTGTGCGAGTGTGTGTGCAAGTGTGTGTGAGTGAGTGTGTGTGAATGTTCTCGAGTGTGTCTGTACGAGTGTGTGCGTATGATTGCGTGCGAGTGTGTGCGAGTGTGTGTGCGAGTGTGCGTGAGTGTGCATGAGTGTGCGAGTGTGTATGAGTGTGTATGAGTGAGTGTGTGCGAGTGTGTGTGAGTGTGTGCGAGAGTGTGTGTGTGCGAGATTGCGAGAGTGTGTGCGAGTGTGTGCGAGTGTGTGCGAGTGTGTGTGCGAGTGTGTTCGAGTGTGTGTGCGAGTGTGTGTACGAGTGTGTGTGTGCGAGTTTGTATGAGTGAGTGTGTGTGAGTGTGTGCGAGTGTTAGTGAGTGTGTATGAGTGAGTGTGTGCGACTGTGTATGAGTGAGTGTGTGCGAGTGCGTGTGAGTGTGTGTGTGCGAGTGTGTGTGCGAGTGTGTGCCAGTTTGTGCAACTGTGTGTGTGTTTCTGTGTGTGAGTGTTTGAGTGTGTGCCAGTGTTTGTGCGAGTGAGTGTGTGCGAGTGTGTATGAGTGAGTGTCCTCGAGTGTGTGAGTGCGAGTATGTGCAAGTGTGTGCGTGCGAGTGCGTGCGAGTGTGTGCGAGTGTGTGTGTGCGAGTGTGTGCGTGCGAGTGCATGCGAGTGTGTACGAGTGAGTGTGAGTGTGTGCGTGCGAGTGTGCGTTAGTGTGCATGAGTGTGCGTGAGTGTGTGCGAGTGTTTGCGAATGTGTGTGAGTGTGTATGAGTGTGTATGAGTGAGTGTGTGCGAGTGTGTGTGAGTGTGTGCGAGAGTGTGTGTGTGCGAGAGTGTGTGCGAGTGTGTATGTGTGAGTGTGTGCGAAAGTTCGAGAGTGTGTGCGAGTGTGTGATGAGTGTGTGCGAGTGTGTTTGAGTGAGTGTGTGCGAGTGTGTGATGAGTGTGTGCGAGAGTGTATGAGTGAGTGTGTGCGAGCGTTTGTGAATGTGTGTGAGTGTGCGCTACTGCGTGCGACTGTGTGCGTTTGAGTGAGTGTGTGCGATTGAATGTGTGCGAGTGTGTATGAGTGAGTGTGTGTGAGTGTGTGCGAGTGTTTGTGAGTGTGTATGAGTGAGTGTGTGCGAGTGTGTATGAGTGAGTGTGTGTGAGTGTGTAATGAGTGTGTGCGAGTGTGTATGAGTGAGTGTGTGCGACCGTGTGTGATTGTGTGTGAGTGTGCGCGAGTGTGTGCGACTGTGTGCGTTTGAGTGAGTGTGTGCGATTGAGTGTGTGCGAGTGTGTATGAGTGAGTGTGTGTGAGTGTGTGCGAGTGTTTGTGAGTGTGTATGAGTGAGTGTGTGCGAGTGTGTATGAGTGAGTGTGTGCGAGTTCGTGCGTGCGATTGTGTGCCAGTGTGCGCGTGTGTGTGCGAGTGTGTGCGTGCTAGTGTGTGCGAGTGTGTGCGAGTGAGTGAGTGTGTGTGAGTGTGTGCGAGTGTGCGCGAGTGTGTGCGAGTGTGTATGAGTGAGTGTGTTTGAGTGTGTATGAGTGAGTGTGTGCGAGTGTGTGCGAGTGTGTGTGCAAGTGTGTGTGAGTGAGTGTGTGTGAATGTTCTCGAGTGTGTCTGTACGAGTGTGTGCGTACAATTGCGTGCGAGTGTGTGCGAGTGTGTGTGTGCGAGTGTGCGCGAGTGTGCATGAGTGTGCGAGTGTGTATGAGTGTGTATGAGTGAGTGTGTGCGAGTGTGTGTGAGTGTGTGCGAGAGTGTGTGTGTGCGAGATTGCGAGAGTGTGTGCGAGTGTGTGCGAGTGTGTGTGCGAGTGTGTGCGAGTGTGTGTGCGAGTGTGTGTATGAGTGTGTGTGTGTGAGTTTGTATGAGTGAGTGTGTGTGAGTGTGTGCGAGTGTTAGTGAGTGTGTATGAGTGAGTGTGTGCGACTGTGTATGAGTGAGTGTGTGCGAGTGCGTGTGAGTGTGTGTGTGCGAGTGTGTGTGCGAGTGTGTGCCAGTGTGTGCGACTGTGTGTGTGTTTCTGTGTGTGAGTGTTTGAGTGTGTGCCAGTGTTTGTGCGAGTGAGTGTGTGCGAGTGTGTATGAGTGAGTGTCCTCGAGTGTTTGAGTGCGAGTATGTGCAAGTGTGTGCGTGCAAGTGCGTGCGAGTGTGTGCGAGTGTGTGTGTGCGAGTGTGTGCGTGCGAGTGCATGCGAGTGTGTACGAGTGTGTGCGAGTGTGTGCGTGCGAGTGTGCGTTAGTGTGCATGAGTGTGCGTGAGTGTGTGCGAGTGTGTGTGAGTGTGTGCGAGAGTGTGTGTGTGAGAGAGTGTGTGCGAATGTGTGTGAGTGTGTATGAGTGTGTATGAGTGAGTGTGTGCGAGTGTGTGTGAGTGTGTGTGAGAGTGTGTGTGTGCAAGAGTGTGTGCGAATGTGTATGAGTGAGTGTGTGCGAGAGTTTGAGAGTGTGTGCGAGTGTGTGATGAGTGTGTGCGAGAGTGTATGAGTGAGTGTGTGCGAGCGTTTGTGATTGTGTGTGAGTGTGCGCTAGTGCGTGCGACTGTGTGCGTTTGAGTGAATGTGTGCGATTGAGTGTGTGCGAGTGTGTATGATTGAGTGTGTGTGAGTGTGTGCGAGTGTTTGTGAGTGAGTATGAGTGAGTGTGTGCGAGTGTGTATGAATGAGTGTGTGCGAGTGCGTGCGAGTGTGTGTGTGCGAGTGTGTGCCAGTGTGCGCGAGTGTGTGCGACTGTGTGTGTGAGTGTGCACGAGTGTGTGTCTGCGAGTGTGCACGAGTGTGTGTGTGCGAGTTTGTGCACGTGTGTGTGCGAGTGTGTGCGTGCTAGTGTGTGCGAGTGTGTGCGAGTGAGTGAGTGTGTGTGAGTGTGTGCGAGTGTGCGCGAGTGTGTGCGAGTGTGTATGAGTGAGTGTGTGTGAGTGTGTATGAGTGTGTATGAGTGAGTGTGTGTGAGTGTGTGCGAGTGTGTGTGCGAGTGTGTGTGAGTGAGTGTGTGTGAGTGTTCTCGAGTGTGTCTGTACGAGTGTGTGCGTACGATTGCGTGCGAGTGTGTGCGAGTGTGTGTGTGCGAGTGTGAGTGAATGTGCATGCGTGTGCGAGTGTGTGCGAGTGTGTATGAGTGTGTATGAGTGAGTGTGTGCGAGTGTGTGTGAGTGTGTGCGAGAGTGTGTGTGTGCGAGAGTGCGAGAGTGTGTGCGAGTGTGTGTGCGAGTGTGTGTGCGAGTGTGTGTACGAGTGTGTGTTTGTGAGTGTGTATGAGTGAGTGTGTGTGAGTGTGTGCGAGTGTTTGTGAGTGTGTATGAGTGAGTGTGTGAGACTGTGTATGAGTGAGTGTGTGCGAGTGCGTGCGAGTGTGTGTGTGCGAGTGTGTGTGCGAATGTGTGCCAGTGTGTGCGACTGTGTGTGTGTTACTGTGTGCGAGTGTTTGAGTGTGTGCCAGTGTTTGTACGAGTGAGTGTGTGCGAGTGTGTATGAGTGAGTGTCCTCGAGTGTGTGTGTGCGAGTATGTGCAAGTGTGTGCGTGCGAGTGCGTGCGAGTGTGTGCGAGTGTGTGTGTGCGAGTGTGTGCGTGCGAGTGCATGCGAGTGTGTACGAGTGTGTTTGAGTGTGTGCGTGCGAGTGTGCGTTAGTGTGCATGAGTGTGCGTGAGTGTGTGCGAGTGTTTGCGAGTGTGTGCGAGTGTGTATGAGTGTGTATGAGTGAGTGTGTGCGAGTGTGTGTGAGTGTGTGTGAGTGTGTATGAGTGTGTATGAGTGAGTGTGTGCGAGTGTGTTTGAGTGTGTGCGAGAGTGTGTGTGTGCGAGAGTGTGTGCCAGTGTGTATGAGTGAGTGTGTGCGAGAGTGCGAGAGTGTGTGCGAGTGTGTGATGAGTGTGTGCGAGTGTGTATGAGTGAGTGTGTGCGAGTGTGTGATGAGTGTGTGCGAGTGTGTATGAGTGAGTGTGTGCGAGCGTGTGTGATTGTGTGTGAGTGTGCGCGAGTGTGTGCGACTGTGTGCGTTTGAGTGAGTGTGTGCGATTGAGTGTGTGCGAGTGTGTATGAGTGAGTGTGTGCTAGTGTTTGTGAGTGTGTATAAGTGAGTGTGTGCGAGTGTGTATGAGTGAGTGTGTGCCAGTGTGCGCGAGTGTGTGCGACTGTGTGTGCGAGTGTGCACGAGTGTCTGTGTGCGAGTGTGTGCCAGTGTGCGCGAGTGTGTGCGACTGTGTGTGCAAGTGTGCATGAGTGTGTGTGTGCAAGTGTGCACGAGTGTGTGTGTGTGAGTTTGTGCGCATGTGTGTGCGAGTGTGTGCGTGCGAGTGTGTATGAGTGAGTGTGTGCGAGTGTGTATGAGTGAGTGTGTGCGAGTGTGCGCGAGTGTGTGTGCGAGTGTGTGCCAGTGTGTGCGACTGTGTGTGTGTTACTGTGTGCGAGTGTTTGAGTGTGTGCCAGTGTTTGTGCGAGTGTGTGTGTGAGTGTGTGCGAGTGTGTATGAGTGAGTGTCCTCGAGTGTGTGTGTGCGAGTATGTGCAAGTGTGTGCGTGCGAGTGCGTGCGAGTGTGTGCGAGTGTGTGTGTGCGAGTGTGTGCGTGCGAGTGCATGCGAGTGTGAACGAGTGTGTGCGAGTGTGTGCGTGCGAGTGTGCGTTAGTGTGCATGAGTGTGCGTGAGTGTGTGCGAGTGTTTGCGAGTGTGTGCGAGTGTGTATGAGTGTGTATGAGTGAGTGTGTGCGCGTGTGTGCGAGTGTGTGCGAGTGTGTATGAGTGAGTGAGTGCGAGTGTGTGTGAGTGTGTGCGAGAGTGTGTGTGTGCGAGAGTGTGTGCGAGTGTGTATGAGTGAGTGTGTGCGAGAGTGCGAGAGTGTGTGCGAGTGTTTGATGAGTGTCTGCGAGTGTGTATGAGTGAGTGTGTGCGAGTGTGTGATGAGTGTTTGCGAGTGGGTATGAGTGAGTGAGTGCGAGCGTGTGTGATTGTGTGTGAGTGTGTGTGAGTGTGTGCGAGAGTGTGTGCGAGTGTGTATGAGTGAGTGTGTGCGAGAGTGCGAGAGTTTGTGTGAGTGTTTGATGAATGTGTGCGAGTGTGTATGAGTGAGTGTGTGCGAGTGTGTGATGAGTGTTTGCGAGTGGGTATGAGTGAGTGTGTGTGAGTCTTTGTGAGTGTATGTGAGTGTGTGTGAATGTGTGTGAGTGTGTGTGGGAGTGTGTATGAGTGTGTGTAAGTGTGTATGAGTGAGTGTGTGCAAGTGTGCGTGAGTGTGTGCGAGTGTGTATGTGTGAGTGTGTGCGAGTGTGTATGACCGACTGTGTGCGAGTGTGTATGAGTGAGTGTGTGCGAGTATGTGTGAGTGCGTGCAAGAGTGTGTGCGCGTGTGTGTGAGTGTGTGTGTGTGCGTGTGTGTTAGTGTGTGTATGTGAGTGTGTGTGAGTGTGTGTGCGAGTGTGTGGGAGTTTTTGTGTGTGAGTGTGTATGAGTGAGTGTGTGCGAGTGTGTGCGTGTGAGTGAGTGTGAGTGTGAGTGTGTGCGAGTGTGTGCGAGAGTAAGCGAGTGTGTGCGAGTGCGTGCGTGTGAGTGAGTGTGTGTGTGAGTGTGTACAAGTGTGTGCGAGCGTGTGCGAGTGTGTGCGAGTGTGTGCGAGTGAGTGAGTGTGTTTGAGTGTGTGTGAGTGTGCGCGAGTGTGTGCGAATGTGTATGAGTGAGTGTGTGTGAGTGTGTATGAGTGTGTATGAGTGAGTGTGTGCGAGTGTGTGTGCGAGTGTGTGTGAGTGAGTGTGTGTGAGTGTTCTCGAGTGTGTCTGTATGAGTGTGTGCGTACAATTGTGTGCGAGTGTGTGTGTGCGAGTGTGCGTGAGTGTGCATGAGTGTGCGAGTGTGTGCGAGTGTATTTGAGTGTGTATGAGTGAGTGTGTGTGAGTGTGTGTGAGTGTGTGCGAGAGTGTGTGTGTGCGAGAGTGCGAGAGTGTGTGCGAGTGTGTGCGAGTGTGTGTGCGAGTGTGTGCGAGTGTGTGTGCGAGTGTGTGTACGAGTGTGTGTGTGCAAGTGTGTATGAGTGAATGTGTGTGAGTGTGTGCGAGTGTTTGTGAGTGTGTATGAGTGAGTGTGTGCGACTGTGTATGAGTGAGTGTGTGCGAGTGCGTGCGAGTGTGTGTGTGTGCGAGTGTGTGTGCGAGTGTGTGCCAGTGTGTGCGACTGTGTGTGTGTTACTGTGTGCGAGTGTTTGAGTGTGTGCCAGTGTTTGTGCAAGTGAGTGTGTGCGAGTGTGTATGAGTGAGTGTCCTCAAATGTGTGTGTGCGAGTATGTGCAAGTGTGTGCGTGCGAGTGCATGCGAGTGTGTGCGAGTGTGTGTGTGCGAGTGTGTGCGTGCGAGTGCATGCGAGTGTGTACGAGTGTGTTCGAGTGTGTGCGGGCGAGTGTGCGTTAGTGTGCATGAGTGTGCGTGAGTGTGTGCGAGTGTGTATGAGTGTGTATGAGTGAGTGTGTGCGAGTGTGTGTTAGTGTGTATGAGTGTGTATGAGTGAGTGTGTGCGAGTGTGTGTGAGTGTGTGCGAGAGTGTGTGTGTGCGAGAGTGTGTGCGAGTGTGTATGAGTGAGTGTGTGCGAGAGTGCGAGAGTGTGTGCGAGTGTGTGATGAGTGTGTGCGAGTGTGTATGAGTGAGTGTTTGTGAGTGTGTAATGAGTGTGTGCGAGTGTGTATGAGTGAGTGTGTGCGACCGTGTGTGATTGTGTGTGAGTGTGCGCGAGTGTGTGCGACTGTGTGCGTTTGAGTGAGTGTGTGCGATTGAGTGTGTGCGAGTGTGTATGAGTGAGTGTGTGCGAGTGTGTATGAGTGAGTGTGTGCAAGTGCGTGCGAGTGTGTGTGTGTGAGTGTGTGGCAGTGTGCGCGTGTGTGTGCGAGTGTGTGCGTGCTAGTGTGTGCGAGTGTGTGCGAGTGAGTGAGTGTGTGCGAGTGAGTGAGTGTGTGTGAGTGTGTGTGAGTGTGCGCGAGTGTGTGCAAGTGTGTATGAGTGAGTGTGTGTGAGTGTGTATGAGTGAGAGTGTGCGAGTGTGTGCGAGTGTGTGTGCAAGTGTGTGTGAGTGAGTGTGTGTGAATGTTCTCGAGTGTGTCTGTACGAGTGTGTGCGTATGATTGCGTGCGAGTGTGTGCGAGTGTGTGTGCGAGTGTGCGTGAGTGTGCATGAGTGTGCGAGTGTGTATGAGTGTGTATGAGTGAGTGTGTGCGAGTGTGTGTGAGTGTGTGCGAGAGTGTGTGTGTGCGAGATTGCGAGAGTGTGTGCGAGTGTGTGCGAGTGTGTGCGAGTGTGTGCGAGTGTGTGTGCGAGTGTGTTCGAGTGTGTGTGCGAGTGTGTGTACGAGTGTGTGTGTGCGAGTTTGTATGAGTGAGTGTGTGTGAGTGTGTGCGAGTGTTAGTGAGTGTGTATGAGTGAGTGTGTGCGACTGTGTATGAGTGAGTGTGTGCGAGTGCGTGTGAGTGTGTGTGTGCGAGTGTGTGTGCGAGTGTGTGCCAGTTTGTGCAACTGTGTGTGTGTTTCTGTGTGTGAGTGTTTGAGTGTGTGCCAGTGTTTTTGCGAGTGAGTGTGTGCGAGTGTGTATGAGTGAGTGTCCTCGAGTGTGTGAGTGCGAGTATGTGCAAGTGTGTGCGTGCGAGTGCATGCGAGTGTGTGCGAGTGTGTGTGTGCGAGTGTGTGCGTGCGAGTGCATGCGAGTGTGTACGAGTGTGTGTGAGTGTGTGCGTGCGAGTGTGCGTTAGTGTGCATGAGTGTGCGTGAGTGTGTGCGAGTGTTTGCGAGTGTGTGCGAATGTGTGTGAGTGTGTATGAGTGTGTATGAGTGAGTGTGTGCGAGTGTGTGTGAGTGTGTGCGAGAGTGTGTGTGTGCGAGAGTGTGTGCGAGTGTGTATGTGTGAGTGTGTGCGAAAGTTCGAGAGTGTGTGCGAGTGTGTGATGAGTGTGTGCGAGTGTGTTTGAGTGAGTGTGTGCGAGTGTGTGATGAGTGTGTGCGAGAGTGTATGAGTGAGTGTGTGCGAGCGTTTGTGAATGTGTGTGAGTGTGCGCTACTGCGTGCGACTGTGTGCGTTTGAGTGAGTGTGTGCGATTGAGTGTGTGCGAGTGTGTATGAGTGAGTGTGTGTGAGTGTGTGCGAGTGTTTGTGAGTGTGTATGAGTGAGTGTGTGCGAGTGTGTATGAGTGAGTGTGTGTGAGTGTGTAATGAGTGTGTGCGAGTGTGTATGAGTGAGTGTGTGCGACCGTGTGTGATTGTGTGTGAGTGTGCGCGAGTGTGTGCGACTGTGTGCGTTTGAGTGAGTGTGTGCGATTGAGTGTGTGCGAGTGTGTATGAGTGAGTGTGTGTGAGTGTGTGCGAGTGTTTGTGAGTGTGTATGAGTGAGTGTGTGCGAGTGTGTATGAGTGAGTGTGTGCGAGTGCGTGCGTGCGATTGTGTGCCAGTGTGCGCGTGTGTGTGCGAGTGTGTGCGTGCTAGTGTGTGCGAGTGTGTGCGAGTGAGTGAGTGTGTGTGAGTGTGTGCGAGTGTGCGCGAGTGTGTGCGACTGTGTATGAGTGAGTGTGTGTGAGTGTGTATGAGTGAGTGTGTGCGAGTGTGTGTGCAAGTGTGTGTGAGTGAGTGTGTGTGAATGTTCTCGAGTGTGTCTGTACGAGTGTGTGCGTACAATTGCTTGCGAGTGTGTGTGTGCGAGTGTGCGCGAGTGTGCATGAGTGTGCGAGTGTGTATGAGTGTGTATGAGTGAGTGTGTGCGAGTGTGTGTGAGTGTGTGCGAGAGTGTGTGTGTGCGAGATTGCGAGAGTGTGTGCGAGTGTGTGCGAGTGTGTGTGCGAGTGTGTGCGAGTGTGTGTGCGAGTGTGTGTATGAGTGTGTGTGTGTGAGTTTGTATGAGTGAGTGTGTGTGAGTGTGTGCGAGTGTTAGTGAGTGTGTATGAGTGAGTGTGTGCGACTGTGTATGAGTGAGTGTGTGCGAGTGCGTGTGAGTGTGTGTGTGCGAGTGTGTGTGCGAGTGTGTGCCAGTTTGTGCGACTGTGTGTGTGTTTCTGTGTGTGAGTGTTTGAGTGTGTGCCAGTGTTTGTGCGAGTGAGTGTGTGCGAGTGTGTATGAGTGAGTGTCCTCGAGTGTGTGAGTGCGAGTATGTGCAAGTGTGTGCGTGCAAGTGCGTGCGAGTGTGTGCGAGTGTGTGTGTGCGAGTGTGTGCGTGCGAGTGCATGCGAGTGTGTACGAGTGTGTGCGAGTGTGTGCGTGCGAGTGTGCGTTAGTGTGCATGAGTGTGCGTGAGTGTGTGCGAGTGTGTGTGAGTGTGTGCGAGAGTGTGTGTGTGAGAGAGTGTGTGCGAATGTGTGTGAGTGTGTATGAGTGTGTATGAGTGAGTGTGTGCGAGTGTGTGTGAGTGTGTGCGAGAGTGTGTGTGTGCAAGAGTGTGTGCGAATGTGTATGAGTGAGTGTGTGCGAGAGTTTGAGAGTGTGTGCGAGTGTGTGATGAGTGTGTGCGAGAGTGTATGAGTGAGTGTGTGCGAGCGTTTGTGATTGTGTGTGAGTGTGCGCTAGTGCGTGCGACTGTGTGCGTTTGAGTGAATGTGTGCGATTGAGTGTGTGCGAGTGTGTATGAGTGAGTGTGTGTGAGTGTGTGCGAGTGTTTGTGAGTGAGTATGAGTGAGTGTGTGCGAGTGTGTATGAATGAGTGTGTGCGAGTGCGTGCGAGTGTGTGTGTGCGAGTGTGTGCCAGTGTGCGCGAGTGTGTGCGACTGTGTGTGTGAGTGTGCACGAGTGTGTGTCTGCGAGTGTGCACGAGTGTGTGTGTGCGAGTTTGTGCACGTGTGTGTGCGAGTGTGTGCGTGCTAGTGTGTGCGAGTGTGTGCGAGTGAGTGAGTGTGTGTGAGTGTGTGCGAGTGTGCGCGAGTGTGTGCGAGTGTGTATGAGTGAGTGTGTGTGAGTGTGTATGAGTGTGTATGAGTGAGTGTGTGTGAGTGTGTGTGAGTGTTCTCGAGTGTGTCTGTACGAGTGTGTGCGTACGATTGCGTGCGAGTGTGTGCGAGTGTGTGTGTGCGAGTGTGAGTGAATGTGCATGCGTGTGCGAGTGTGTGCGAGTGTGTATGAGTGTGTATGAGTGAGTGTGTGCGAGTGTGTGTGAGTGTGTGCGAGAGTGTGTGTGTGCGAGAGTGCGAGAGTGTGTGCGAGTGTGTGTGCGAGTGTGTGTATGAGTGTGTGTTTGTGAGTGTGTATGAGTGAGTGTGTGTGAGTGTGTGCGAGTGTTTGTGAGTGTGTATGAGTGAGTGTGTGCGACTGTGTATGAGTGAGTGTGTGCGAGTGCGTGCGAGTGTGTGTGTGCGAGTGTGTGTGCGAATGTGTGCCAGTGTGTGCGACTGTGTGTGTGTTACTGTGTGCGAGTGTTTGAGTGTGTGCCAGTGTTTGTACGAGTGAGTGTGTGCGAGTGTGTATGAGTGAGTGTCCTCGAGTGTGTGTGTGCGAGTATGTGCAAGTGTGTGCGTTCGAGTGCGTGCGAGTGTGTGCGAGTGTGTGTGTGCGAGTGTGTGCGTGCGAGTGCATGCGAGTGTGTACGAGTGTGTTTGAGTGTGTGCGTGCGAGTGTGCGTTAGTGTGCATGAGTGTGCGTGAGTGTGTGCGAGTGTTTGCGAGTGTGTGCGAGTGTGTATGAGTGTGTATGAGTGAGTGTGTGCGAGTGTGTGTGAGTGTGTGTGAGTGTGTATGAGTGTGTATGAGTGAGTGTGTGCGAGTGTGTTTGAGTGTGTGCGAGAGTGTGTGTGTGCGAGAGTGTGTGCCAGTGTGTATGAGTGAGTGTGTGCGAGAGTGCGAGAGTGTGTGCGAGTGTGTGATGAGTGTGTGCGAGTGTGTATGAGTGAGTGTGTGCGAGTGTGTGATGAGTGTGTGCGAGTGTGTATGAGTGAGTGTGTGCGAGCGTGTGTGATTGTGTGTGAGTGTGCGCGAGTGTGTGCGACTGTGTGCGTTTGAGTGAGTGTGTGCGATTGAGTGTGTGCGAGTGTGTATGAGTGAGTGTGTGCTAGTGTTTGTGAGTGTGTATAAGTGAGTGTGTGCGAGTGTGTATGAGTGAGTGTGTGCCAGTGTGCGTGAGTGTGTGCGACTGTGTGTGCAAGTGTGCACGAGTGTGTGTGTGCGAGTGTGTGCCAGTGTGCGCGAGTGTGTGCGACTGTGTGTGCAAGTGTGCATGAGTGTGTGTGTGCGAGTGTGCACGAGTGTGTGTGTGTGAGTTTGTGCGCATGTGTGTGCGAGTGTGTGCGTGCGAGTGTGTATGAGTGAGTGTGTGCGAGTGTGTATGAGTGAGTGTGTGCGAGTGTGCGCGAGTGTGTGTGCGAGTGTGTGCCAGTGTGTGCGACTGTGTGTGTGTTACTGTGTGCGAGTGTTTGAGTGTGTGCCAGTGTTTGTGCGAGTGTGTGTGTGAGTGTGTGCGAGTGTGTATGAGTGAGTGTCCTCGAGTGTGTGTGTGCGAGTATGTGCAAGTGTGTGCGTGCGAGTGCGTGCGAGTGTGTGCGAGTGTGTGTGTGCGAGTGTGTGCGTGCGAGTGCATGCGAGTGTGAACGAGTGTGTGCGAGTGTGTGCGTGCGAGTGTGCGTTAGTGTGCATGAGTGTGCGTGAGTGTGTGCGAGTGTTTGCGAGTGTGTGCGAGTGTGTATGAGTGTGTATGAGTGAGTGTGTGCGCGTGTGTGCGAGTGTGTGCGAGTGTGTATGAGTGTGTATGAGTGAGTGAGTGCGAGTGTGTGTGAGTGTGTGCGAGAGTGTGTGTGTGCGAGAGTGTGTGCGAGTGTGTATGAGTGAGTGTGTGCGAGAGTGCGAGAGTGTGTGCGAGTGTTTGATGAGTGTCTGCGAGTGTGTATGAGTGAGTGTGTGCGAGTGTGTGATGAGTGTTTGCGAGTGGGTATGAGTGAGTGAGTGCGAGCGTGTGTGATTGTGTGTGAGTGTGTGTGAGTGTGTGCGAGAGTGTGTGCGAGTGTGTATGAGTGAGTGTGTGCGAGAGTGCGAGAGTTTGTGCGAGTGTTTGATGAGTGTGTGCGAGTGTGTATGAGTGAGTGTGTGCGAGTGTGTGATGAGTGTTTGCGAGTGGGTATGAGTGAGTGTGTGCGAGCGTGTGTGATTGTGTGTGAGTGTGCGTGAGTGTGTGCGACTGTGTGCGTTTGAGTGAGTGTGTGCGATTGAGTGTGTGCGAGTGTGTGCAAGTGTGTGTGCGAGTGGGTATGAGTGAGTGTGTGCGAGTGTGTGCGAGTGTGTATGAGTGTGTATGAGTGTGTATGAGTGAGTGAGTGCGAGTGTGTGTGAGTGTGTGCGAGAGTGTGTGTGTGCGAGAGTGTGTGCGAGTGTGTATGAGTGAGTGTGTGCGAGAGTGCGAGAGTGTGTGCGAGTGTTTGATGAGTGTGTGCGAGCATGTGTGATTGTGTGTGAGTGTGTGTGAGTGTGTGCAAGAGTGTGTGCGAGTGTGTATGAGTGAGTGTGTGCGAGAGTGCGAGAGTGTGTGCGAGTGTTTGATGAGTGTGTGCGAGTGTGTATGAGTGAGTGTGTGCGAGTGTGTGATGAGTGTTTGCGAGTGGGTATGAGTGAGTGTGTGCGAGTGTGTGTGAGTGTGTGCGAGAGTGTGTGCGAGTGTGTATGAGTGAGTGTGTGCGAGAGTGCGAGAGTGTGTGCGAGTGTGTGATGAGTGTGTGCGAGTGTGTATGAGTGAGTGTGTGCGAGTGTGTGATGAGTGTGTGCGAGTGTGTATGAGTGAGTGTGTGCGAGCGTGTGTGATTGTGTGTGAGTGTGCGCGAGTGTGTGCGACTGTGTGCGTTTGAGTGAGTGTGTGCGATTGAGTGTGTGCGAGTGTGTATGAGTGAGTGTGTGTGAGTGTGTGCGAGTGTTTGTGAGTGTGTATAAGTGAGTGTGTGCGAGTGTGTATGAGTGAGTGTGTGCCAGTGTGCGTGAGTGTGTGCGACTGTGTGTGCGAGTGTGCACGAGTGTGTGTGTGCCAGTGTGCGCGAGTGTGTGCGACTGTGTGTGCGACTGTGTGTGCGAGTGTGCATGAGTGTGTGTGTGCGAGTGTGCACGAGTGTGTGTGTGCGAGTTTGTGCGCGTGTGTGTGCGAGTGTGTGCGTGCGAGTGTGTATGAGTGAGTGTGTGCGAGTGTGCACGAGTGTGTGTGCGAGTGTGTGCCAGTGTGTGCGACTGTGTGTGTGTTACTGTGTGCGAGTGTTGGAGTGTGTGCCAGTGTTTGTGCGAGTGTGTGTGTGAGTGTGTGCGAGTGTGTATGAGTGAGTGTCCTCGAGTGTGTGTGTGCGAGTACGTGCAAGTGTGTGCGTGCGAGTGCGTGCGAGTGTGTGCAAGTGTGTGTGTGCGAGTGTGTGCGTGCGAGTGCATGCGAGTGTGTACGAGTGTGTGCGAGTGTGTGCGTGCGAGTGTGCGTTAGTGTGCATGAGTGTGCGTGAGTGTGTGCGAGTGTTTGCGAGTGTGTGCGAATGTGTATGAGTGTGTATGAGTGAGTGTGTGTGAGTGTGTGTGAGTGTGTATGAGTGTGTATGAGTGAGTGTGTGCGAGTGTGTGTGAGTGTGTGCGAGAGTGTGTGTGTGCGAGAGTGTGTGCGAGTGTGTATGAGTGAGTGTGTGCGAGAGTGCGAGAGTGTGTGCGAGTGTGTGATGAGTGTGTGCGAGTGTGTATGAGTGAGTGTGTGCGAGTGTGTAATGAGTGTGTGCGAGTGTGTATGAGTGAGTGTGTGTGAGTGTGTGCGAGTGTTTGTGAGTGTGTATGAGTGAGTGTGTGCGAGTGTGTATGAGTGAGTGTGTGCGAGTGCGTGCGTGCGATTGTGTGCCAGTGTGCGCGTGTGTGTGCGAGTGTGTGCGTGCTAGTGTGTGCGAGTGTGTGCGAGTGAGTGAGTGTGTGTGAGTGTGTGCGAGTGTGCGCGAGTGTGTGCGAGTGTATATGAGTGAGTGTGTGTGAGTGTGTATGAGTGAGTGTGTGCGAGTGTGTGCGAGTGTGTGTGCAAGTGTGTGTGAGTGAGTGTGTGTGAATGTTCTCGAGTGTGTCTGTACGAGTGTGTGCGTACAATTGCGTGCGAGTGTGTGCGAGTGTGTGTGTGCGAGTGTGCGCGAGTGTGCATGAGTGTGCGAGTGTGTATGAGTGTGTATGAGTGAGTGTGTGCGAGTGTGTGTGAGTGTGTGCGAGAGTGTGTGTGTGCGAGATTGCGAGAGTGTGTGCGAGTGTGTGCGAGTGTGTGTGCGAGTGTGTGCGAGTGTGTGTGTGAGTGTGTGTACGAGTGTGTGTGTGTGAGTTTGTATGAGTGAGTGTGTGTGAGTGTGTGCGAGTGTTAGTGAGTGTGTATGAGTGAGTGTGTGCGACTGTGTATGAGTGAGTGTGTGCGAGTGCGTGTGAGTGTGTGTGTGCGAGTGTGTGCCAGTGTGTGCGACTGTGTGTGTGTTTCTGTGTGTGAGTGTTTGAGTGTGTGCCAGTGTTTGTGCGAGTGAGTGTGTGCGAGTGTGTATGAGTGAGTGTCCTCGAGTGTGTGAGTGCAAGTATGTGCAAGTGTGTGCGTGCAAGTGCGTGCGAGTGTGTGCGAGTGTGTGTGTGCGAGTGTGTGCGTGCGAGTGCATGCGAGTGTGTACGAGTGTGTGCGAGTGTGTGCGTGCGAGTGTGCGTTAGTGTGCATGAGTGTGCGTGAGTGTGTGCGAGTGTGTGTGAGTGTGTGCGAGAGTGTGTGTGTGAGAGAGTGTGTGCGAATGTGTGTGAGTGTGTATGAGTGTGTATGAGTGAGTGTGTGCGAATGTGTGTGAGTGTGTGCGAGAGTGTGTGTGTGCGAGAGTGTGTGCGAATGTGTATGAGTGAATGTGTGCGAGAGTTCGAGAGTGTGTGCGAGTGTGTGATGAGTGTGTGCGAGAGTGTATGAGTGAGTGTGTGCGAGCGTTTGTGATTGTGTGTGAGTGTGCGCTAGTGCGTGCGACTGTGTGCGTTTGAGTGAGTGTGTGCGATTGAGTGTGTGCGAGTGTGTATGAGTGAGTGTGTGTGAGTGTGTGCGAGTGTTTGTGAGTGAGTATGAGTGAGTGTGTGCGAGTGTGTATGAATGAGTGTGTGCGAGTGCGTGCGAGTGTGTGTGTGCGAGTGTGTGCCAGTGTGCGCGAGTGTGTGCGACTGTGTGTGCGAGTGTGCACGAGTGTGTGTCTGCGAGTGTGCACGAGTGTGTGTGCGAGTTTGTGCACGTGTGTGTGCAAGTGTGTGCGTGCTAGTGTGTGCGAGTGTGTGCGAGTGAGTGAGTGTGTGTGAGTGTGTGCGAGAGTGCGCGAGTGTGTGCGAGTGTGTATGACCGACTGTGTGCGAGTGTGTATGAGTGAGTGTGTGCGAGTATGTGTGAGTGCGTGCAAGAGTGTGTGCGCGTGTGTGTGAGTGTGTGTGTGTGCGTGTGTGTGAGTGTGTGTATGTGAGTGTGTGTGAGTGTGTGTGCGAGTGTGTGGGAGTTTTTGTGTGTGAGTGTGTATGAGTGAGTGTGTGCGATTGTGTGCGTGTGAGTGAGTGTGTGTGTGAGTGTGTGCGAGTGTGTGCGAGAGTAAGCGAGAGTGTGCGAGTGCGTGCGTGTGAGTGAGTGTGTGTGTGAGTGTGTACAAGTGTGTGCGAGCGTGTGCGAGTGTGTGCGAGTGTGTGCGAGTGAGTGAGTGTGTTTGAGTGTGTGTGAGTGTGCGCGAGTGTGTGCGAATGTGTATGAGTGAGTGTGTGTGAGTGTGTATGAGTGTGTATGAGTGAGTGTGTGCGAGTGTGTGTGCGAGTGTGTGTGAGTGAGTGTGTGTGAGTGTTCTCGAGTGTGTCTGTATGAGTGTGTGCATACAATTGTGTGCGAGTGTGTGTGTGCGAGTGTGCGTGAGTGTGCATGAGTGTGCGAGTGTGTGCGAGTGTATTTGAGTGTGTATGAGTGAGTGTGTGCGAGTGTGTGTGAGTGTGTGCGAGAGTGTGTGTGTGTGCGAGAGTGCGAGAGTGTGTGCGAGTGTGTGCGAGTGTGTGTGCGAGTGTGTGCGAGTGTGTGTGCGAGTGTGTGTACGAGTGTGTGTGTGCAAGTGTGTATGAGTGAATGTGTGTGAGTGTGTGCGAGTGTTTGTGAGTGTGTATGAGTGAGTGTGTGCGACTGTGTATGAGTGAGTGTGTGCGAGTGCGTGCGAGTGTGTGTGTGTGCGAGTGTGTGTGCGAGTGTGTGCCAGTGTGTGCGACTGTGTGTGTGTTACTGTGTGCGAGTGTTTGAGTGTGTGCCAGTGTTTGTGCAAGTGAGTGTGTGCGAGTGTGTATGAGTGAGTGTCCTCGAATGTGTGTGTGCGAGTATGTGCAAGTGTGTGCGTGCGAGTGCATGCGAGTGTGTGCGAGTGTGTGTGTGCGAGTGTGTGCGTGCGAGTGCATGCGAGTGTGTATGAGTGTGTGCGAGTGTAGGCGGGCGAGTGTGCGTTAGTGTGCATGAGTGTGCGTGAGTGTGTGCGAGTGTGTATGAGTGTGTATGAGTGAGTGTGTGCGAGTGTGTGTTAGTGTGTATGAGTGTGTATGAGTGAGTGTGTGCGAGTGTGTGTGAGTATGTGCGAGAGTGTGTGTGTGCGAGAGTGTGTGCGAGTGTGTATGAGTGAGTGTGTGCGAGAGTGCGAGAGTGTGTGCGAGTGTGTGATGAGTGTGTGCGAGTGTGTATGAGTGAGTGTTTGTGAGTGTGTAATGAGTGTGTGCGAGTGTGTATGAGTGAGTGTGTGCGACCGTGTGTGATTGTGTGTGAGTGTGCGCGAGTGTGTGCGACTGTGTGCGTTTGAGTGAGTGTGTGCGATTGAGTGTGTGCGAGTGTGTATGAGTGAGTGTGTGTGAGTGTGTGCGAGTGTTTGTGAGTGTGTATGAGTGAGTGTGTGCGAGTGTGTATGAGTGAGTGTGTGCGAGTGCGTGCGAGTGTGTGTGTGCGAGTGTGTGCCAGTGTGCGCGTGTGTGTGCGAGTGTGTGCGTGCTAGTGTGTGCGAGTGTGTGCGAGTGAGTGAGTGTGTGTGAGTGTGTGTGAGTGTGCGCGAGTGTGTGCAAGTGTGTATGAGTGAGTGTGTGTGAGTGTGTATGAGTGAGTGTGTGCGAGTGTGTGCGAGTGTGTGTGCAAGTGTGTGTGAGTGAGTGTGTGTGAATGTTCTCGAGTGTGTCTGTACGAGTGTGTGCGTACGATTGCGTGCGAGTGTGTGCGAGTGTGTGTGTGCGAGGGTGCGTGAGTGTGCATGAGTGTGCGAGTGTGTATGAGTGTGTATGAGTGAGTGTGTGCGAGTGTGTGTGAGTGTGTGCGAGAGTGTGTGTGTGCGAGATTGCGAGAGTGTGTGCGAGTGTGTGCGAGTGTGTGCGAGTGTGTGTGCGAGTGTGTGCGAGTGTGTGTGCGAGTGTGTGTACGAGTGTGTGTGTGCGAGTTTGTATGAGTGAGTGTGTGTGAGTGTGTGCGAGTGTTAGTGATTGTGTATGAGTGATTGTGTGCGACTGTGTATGAGTGAGTGTGTGCGAGTGCGTGTGAGTGTGTGTGTGCGAGTGTGTGTGCGAGTGTGTGCCAGTTTGTGCGACTGTGTGTGTGTTTCTGTGTGTGAGTGTTTGAGTGTGTGCCAGTGTTTGTGCGAGTGAGTGTGTGCGAGTGTGTATGAGTGAGTGTCCTCGAGTGTGTGAGTGCGAGTATGTGCAAGTGTGTGCGTGCAAGTGCGTGCGAGTGTGTGCGAGTGTGTGTGTGCGAGTGTGTGCGTGCGAGTGCATGCGAGTGTGTACGAGTGTGTGCGAGGGTGTGCGTTAGTGTGCATGAGTGTGCGTGAGTGTGTGCGAAAGTTCGAGAGTGTGTGTGAGTGTGTGATGAGTGTGTGCGAGTGTGTTTGAGTGAGTGTGTGATGAGTGTGTGCGAGAGTGTATGAGTGAGTGTGTGCGAGCGTTTGTGAATGTGTGTGAGTGTGCGCTACTGCGTGCGACTGTGTGCGTTTGAGTTTGTGTGTGCGATTGAGTGTGTGCGAGTGTGTATGAGTGAGTGTGTGTGAGTGTGTGCGAGTGTTTGTGAGTGTGTATGAGTGTGTGCGAGTGTGTATGAGTGAGTGTGTGTGAGTGTGTAATGAGTGTGTGCGAGTGTGTATGAGTGAGTGTGTGCGACCGTGTGTGATTGTGTGTGAGTGTGCGCGAGTGTGTGCGACTGTGTGCGTTTGAGTGAGTGTGTGCGAGTGTTTGTGAGTGTGTATGAGTGAGTGTGTGCGAGTATGTATGAGTGAGTGTGTGCGAGTGCGTGCGTGCGATTGTGTGCCAGTGTGCGCGTGTGTGTGCGAGTGTGTGCGTGCTAGTGTGTGCGAGTGTGTGCGAGTGAGTGTGTGTGAGTGTGTGCGAGTGTGCGCGAGTGTGTGCGAGTGTGTATGAGTGAGTGTGTGTGAGTGTGTATGAGTGAGTGTGTGCCAGTGTGTGCGAGTGTGTGTGCAAGTGTGTGTGAGTGAGTGTGTGTGAATGTTCTCGAGTGTGTCTGTACGAGTGTGTGCGTACAATTGCGTGCGAGTGTGTGCGAGTGTGTGTGTGCGAGTGTGCGCGAGTGTGCATGAGTGTGCGAGTGTGTATGAGTGTGTATGAGTGAGTGTGTGCGAGTGTGTGTGAGTGTGTGCGAGAGTGTGTGTGTGCGAGAGTGCGAGAGTGTGTGCGAGTGTGTGCGAGTGTGTGTGCGAGTGTGTGCGAGTGTGTGTGCGAGTGTGTGTACGAGTGTGTGTGTGAGTTTGTATGAGTGAGTGTGTGTGAGTGTGTGCGAGTGTTAGTGAGTGTGTATGAGTGAGTGTGTGCGACTGTGTATGAGTGAGTGTGTGCGAGTGCGTGTGAGTGTGTGTGTGCGAGTGTGTGTGCGAGTGTGTGCCAGTGTGTGCGACTGTGTGTCTGTTTCTGTGTGTGAGTGTTTGAGTGTGTGCCAGTGTTTGTGCGAGTGAGTGTGTGCGAGTGTGTATGAGTGAGTGTCCTCGAGTGTGTGAGTGCGAGTATGTGCAAGTGTGTGCGTGCAAGTGCGTGCGAGTGTGTGCGAGTGTGTGTGTGCGAGTGTGTGCGTGCGAGTGCATGCGAGTGTGTACGAGTGTGTGCGAGTGTGTGCGTGCGAGTGTGCGTTAGTGTGCATGAGTGTGCGTGAGTGTGTGCGAGTGTGTGTGAGTGTGTGCGAGAGTGTGTGTGTGAGAGAGTGTGTGCGAATGTGTGTGAGTGTGTATGAGTGTGTATGAGTGAGTGTGTGCGAGTGTGTGTGAGTGTGTGCGAGAGTGTGTGTGTGCGAGAGTGTGTGCGAATGTGTATGAGTGAGTGTGTGCGAGAGTTCGAGAGTGTGTGCGAGTGTGTGATGAGTGTGTGCGAGAGTGTATGAGTGAGTGTGTGCGAGCGTTTGTGATTGTGTGAGAGTGTGCGCTAGTGCGTGCGACTGTGTGCGTTTGAGTGAATGTGTGCAATTGAGTGTGTGCGAGTGTGTATGAGTGAGTGTGTGTGAGTGTGTGCGAGTGTTTGTGAGTGAGTATGAGTGAGTGTGTGCGAGTGTGTATGAATGAGTGTGTGCGAGTGCGTGCGAGTGTGTGTGTGCGAGTGTGTGCCAGTGTGCGCGAGTGTGTGCGACTGTGTGTGCGAATGTGCACGAGTGTGTGTCTGCGATTGTGCACGAGTGTGTGTGTGCGAGTTTGTGCACGTGTGTGTGCGAGTGTGTGTGTGCTAGTGTGTGCGAGTGTGTGCGAGTGAGTGAGTGTGTGCGAGTGTGCGCGAGTGTGTGTGAGTGTGTATGAGTGAGTGTGTGTGAGTGTGTATGAGTGTGTATGAGTGAGTGTGTGTGAGTGTGTGTGAGTGTGTGTGCGAGTGTGTGTGAGTGAGTGTGTGTGAGTGTTCTCGAGTGTGTCTGTACGAGTGTGTGCGTACGATTGCGTGCGAGTGTGTGCGAGTGTGTGTGTGCGAGTGTGTATGAGTGTGTGTTTGTGAGTGTGTATGAGTGAGTGTGTGTGTGTGCGAAAGTGTGTGTGTGCGAGAGTGCGAGAGTGTGTGCGAGTGTGTGCGAGTGTGTGTGCGAGTGTGTGTGCGAGTGTGTGTACGAGTGTGTGTTTGTGAGTGTGTATGAGTGAGTGTGTGTGAGTGTGTGCGAGTGTTTGTGAGTGTGTATGAGTGAGTGTGTGCGACTGTGTATGAGTGAGTGTGTGCGAGTGCGTGCGAGTGTGTATGAGTGTGTATGAGTGAGTGTGTGCGAGTGTGTGTGAGTGTGTGCGAAAGTGTGTGTGTGCGAGAGTGCGAGAGTGTGTGCGAGTGTGTGCGAGTGTGTGTGCGAGTGTGTGTGCGAGTGTGTGTACGAGTGTGTGTTTGTGAGTGTGTATGAGTGAGTGTGTGTGAGTGTGTGCGAGTGTTTGTGAGTGTGTATGAGTGAGTGTGTGCGACTGTGTATGAGTGAGTGTGTGCGAGTGCGTGCGAGTGTGTGTGTGCGAGTGTGTGTGCGAATGTGTGCCAGTGTGTGCGACTGTGTGTGTGTTACTGTGTGCGAGTGTTTGAGTGTGTGCCAGTGTTTGTACGAGTGAGTGTGTGCGAGTGTGTATGAGTGAGTGTCCTCGAGTGTGTGTGTGCGAGTATGTGCAAGTGTGTGCATGCGAGTGCGTGCGAGTGTGTGCGAGTGTGTGTGTGCGAGTGTGTGCGAGTGCATGCGAGTGTGTACGAGTGTGTTTGAGTGTGTGCGTGCGAGTGTGCGTTAGTGTGCATGAGTGTGCGCGAGTGTGTGCGAGTGTTTGCGAGTGTGTGCGAGTGTGTATGAGTGTGTATGAGTGAGTGTGTGCGAGTGTGTGTGAGTGTGTGTGAGTGTGTATGAGTGTGTATGAGTGAGTGTGTGCGAGTGTGTTTGAGTGTGTGCGAGAGTGTGTGTGTGCGAGAGTGTGTGCCAGTGTGTATGAGTGAGTGTGTTCGAGAGTGCGAGAGTGTGTGCGAGTGTGTGATGAGTGTGTGCGAGTGTGTATGAGTGAGTGTGTGCGAGTGTGTGATGAGTGTGTGCGAGTGTGTATGAGTGAGTGTGTGCGAGCGTGTGTGATTGTGTGTGAGTGTGCGCGAGTGTGTGCGACTGTGTGCGTTTGAGTGAGTGTGTGCGATTGAGTGTGTGCGAGTGTGTATGAGTGAGTGTGTGCTAGTGTTTGTGAGTGTGTATAAGTGAGTGTGTGCGAGTGTGTATGAGTGAGTGTGTGCCAGTGTGCGCGAGTGTGTGCGACTGTGTGTGCGAGTGTGCACGAGTGTGTGTGTGCGAGTGTGTGCCAGTGTGCGCGAGTGTGTGCGACTGTGTGTGCAAGTGTGCATGAGTGTGTGTGTGCGAGTGTGCCGAGTGTGTGTGTGTGAGTTTGTGCGCATGTGTGTGCGAGTGTGTGCGTGCGAGTGTGTATGAGTGAGTGTGTGCGAGTGTGTATGAGTGAGTGTGTGCGAGTGTGCGCGAGTGTGTGTGCGAGTGTGTGCCAGTGTGTGCGACTGTGTGTGTGTTACTGTGTGCGAGTGTTTGAGTGTGTGCCAGTGTTTGTGCGAGTGTGTGTGTGAGTGTGTGTGAATGTGTATGAGTGAGTGTCCTCGAGTGTGTGTGTGCGAGTATGTGCAAGTGTGTGCGTGCGAGTGCGTGCGAGTGTGTGCGAGTGTGTGTGTGCGAGTGTGTGCGTGCGAGTGCATGCGAGTGTGAACGAGTGTGTGCGAGTGTGTGCGTGCGAGTGTGCGTTAGTGTGCATGAGTGTGCGTGAGTGTGTGCGAGTGTTTGCGAGTGTGTGCAAGTGTGTATGAGTGTGTATGAGTGAGTGTGTGCGCGTGTGTGCGAGTGTGTGCGAGTGTGTATGAGTGTGTATGAGTGAGTGAGTGCGAGTGTGTGTGAGTGTGTGCGAGAGTGTGTGTGTGCGAGAGTGTGTGCGAGTGTGTATGAGTGAGTGTGTGCGAGAGTGCGAGAGTGTGTGCGAGTGTTTGATTAGTGTCTGCGAGTGTGTATGAGTGAGTGTGTGCGAGTGTGTGATGAGTGTTTGCGAGTGGGTATGAGTGAGTGAGTGCGAGCGTGTGTGATTGTGTGTGAGTGTGTGTGAGTGTGTGCGAGAGTGTGTGCGAGTGTGTATGAGTGAGTGTGTGTGAGAGTGCGAGAGTGTGTGCGAGTGTTTGATGAGTGTGTGCGAGTGTGTATGAGTGAGTGTGTGCGAGTGTGTGATGAGTGTTTGCGAGTGGGTATGAGTGAGTGTGTGCGAGCGTGTGTGATTGTGTGTGAGTGTGCGTGAGTGTGTGCGACTGTGTGCGTTTGAGTGAGTGTGTGCGATTGAGTGTGTGCGAGTGTGTGCAAGTGTGTGTGCGAGTGGGTATGAGTGAGTGTGTGCGAGTGTGTGCGAGTGTGTATGAGTGTGTATGAGTGTGTATGAGTGAGTGAGTGCGAGTGTGTGTGAGTGTGTGTGAGAGTGTGTGTGTGCGAGAGTGTGTGCGATTGTGTATGAGTGAGTGTGTGCGAGAGTGCGAGAGTGTGTGCGAGTGTTTGATGAGTGTGTGCGAGCGTGTGTGATTGTGTGTGAGTGTGTGTGAGTGTGTGCAAGAGTGTGTGCGAGTGTGTATGAGTGAGTGTGTGCGAGAGTGCGAGAGTGTGTGCGAGTGTTTGATGAGTGTGTGCGAGTGTGTATGAGTGAGTGTGTGCGAGTGTGTGATGAGTGTTTGCGAGTGGGTATGAGTGAGTGTGTGCGAGTGTGTGTGAGTGTGTGCGAGAGTGTGTGCGAGTGTGTATGAGTGAGTGTGTGCGAGAGTGCGAGAGTGTGTGCGAGTGTGTGATGAGTGTGTGCGAGTGTGTATGAGTGAGTGTGTGCGAGTGTGTGATGAGTGTGTGCGAGTGTGTATGAGTGAGTGTGTGCGAGCGTGTGTGATTGTGTGTGAGTGTGCGCGAGTGTGTGCGACTGTGTGCGTTTGAGTGAGTGTGTGCGATTGAGTGTGTGCGAGTGTGTATGAGTGAGTGTGTGTGAGTGTGTGCAAGTGTTTGTGAGTGTGTATAAGTGAGTGTGTGCGAGTGTGTATGAGTGAGTGTGTGCCAGTGTGCGTGAGTGTGTGCGACTGTGTGTGCGAGTGTGCACGAGTGTGTGTGTGCCAGTGTGCGTGAGTGTGTGCGACTGTGTGTGCGACTGTGTGTGCGAGTGTGCATGAGTGTGTGTGTGCGAGTGTGCACGAGTGTGTGTGTGCGAGTTTGTGCGTGTGTGTGTGCGAGTGTGTGCGTGCGAGTATGTATGAGTGAGTGTGTGCGAGTGTGTATGAGTGAGTGTGTGCGAGAGTGCACGAGTGTGTGTGCGAGTGTGTGCCAGTGTGTGCGACTGTGTGTGTGTTACTGTGTGCGAGTGTTGGAGTGTGTGCCAGTGTTTGTGCGAGTGTGTGTGTGAGTGTGTGCGAGTGTGTATGAGTGAGTGTCCTCGAGTGTGTGTGTGCGAGTATGTGCAAGTGTGTGCGTGCGAGTGCGTGCAAGTGTGTGCAAGTGTGTGTGTGCGAGTGTGTGCGTGCGAGTGCATGCGAGTGTGTACGAGTGTGTGCGAGTGTGTCCGTGCGAGTGTGCGAATGTGTATGAGTGTGTATGAGTGAGTGTGTGTGAGTGTGTGTGAGTGTGTATGAGTGTGTATGAGTGAGTGTGTGTGAGTGTGTGTGAGTGTGTGCGAGAGTGTGTGTGTGCGAGAGTGTGTGCGAGTGTGTATGAGTGAGTGTGTGCGAGAGTGCGAGAGTGTGTGCGAGTGTGTGATGAGTGTGTGTGAGTGTGTATGAGTGAGTGTGTGCGAGTGTGTAATGAGTGTGTGCGAGTGTGTATGAGTGAGTGTGTGTGAGTGTGCGCGAGTGTGTGCGACTGTGTGTGTTTGAGTGAGTGTGTGCGATTGAGTGTGTGCGAGTGTGTATGATTGAGTGTGTGTGAGTGTGTGCGAGTGTTTGTGAGTGTGTATGAGTGAGTGTGTATGAGTGAGTGTGTGCGAGTGCGTGCGAGTGTGTGTGTGCGAGTGTGTGCCAGTGTGCGCGAGTGTGTGCGACTGTGTGTGCGAGTGTGCACGAGTGTGTGTCTGCGAGTGTGCACGAGTGTGTGTGTGCGAGTTTGTGCGCGTGTGTGTGCGAGTGTGTGCGTGCTAGTGTGTGCGAGTGTGTGCGAGTGAGTGAGTGTGTGTGAGTGTGTGCGAGTGTGCGTGAGTGTGTGCGAGTGTGTATGAGTGAGTGTGTGTGAGTGTGTATGAGTGTATATGAGTGAGTGTGTGTGAGTGTGTGCGAGTGTGTGTGCGAGTGTGTGTGAGTGAGTGTGTGTGAGTGTTCTCGAGTTTGTCTGTACGAGTGTGTGCGTACGATTGCATGCGAGTGTGTGCGAGTGTGTGTGTGCGAGTGTGCGTGAGTGTGCATGAGTGTGCGAGTGTGTGCGAGTGTGTATGAGTGTGTATGAGTGAGTGTGTGCGAGTGTGTGTGAGTGTGTGCAAGAGTGTGTGTGTGCGAGAGTGCGAGAGTGTGTGCGAGTGTGTGTGCGAGTGTGTGTACGAGTGTGTGTTTGCGAGTGTGTATGAGTGAGTGTGTGTGAGTGTGTGCGAGTGTTTGTGAGTGTGTATGAGTGAGTGTGTGCGACTGTGTATGAGTGAGTGTGTGCGAGTGCGTGCGAGTGTGTGTGTGCGAGTGTGTGTGCGAGTGTGTGCCAGTGTGTGCGACTGTGTGTGTGTTACTGTGTGCGAGTGTTTGAGTGTGTGCCAGTGTTTGTGCGAGTGAGTGTGTGCGAGTGTGTATGAGTGAGTGTCCTCGAGTGTGTGTGTACGAGTATGTGCAAGTGTGTGCGTGCGAGTGTGTGTGTGCGAGTGTGTGCGTGCGAGTGCATGCGAGTGTGTACGAGTGTGTTCGAGTGTGTGCGTGCGAGTGTGCGTTAGTGTGCATGAGTGTGCGCGAGTGTGTGCGAGTGTTTGTGAGTGTGTGCGAGTGTGTATGAGTGTGTATGAGTGAGTGTGTGCGAGTGTGTGTGAGTGTGTGCGAGAGTGTGTGTGTGCGAGAGTGTGTGCGAGTGTGTATGAGTGAGTGTGTGTGAGAGTGCGAGAGTGTGTGCGAGTGTGTGATGAGTGTGTGCGAGTGTGTATGAGTGAGTGTGTGCGAGTGTGTGATGAGTGTGTGCGAGTGTGTATGAGTGAGTGTGTGCGAGTGTGCGCGAGTGTGTGCGACTGTGTGCGTTTCAGTGAGTGTGTGCGATTGAGTGTGTGCGAGTGTGTATGAGTGAGTGTGTGTGAGTGTGTGCGAGTGTTTGTGAGTGTGTATAAGTGAGTGTGTATGAGTGAGTGTGTGCCAGTGTGCGCGAGTGTGTGCGAATGTGTGTGGGAGTGTGCACGAGTGTGTGTGCGCGAGTGTGTGCCAGTGTGCGCGAGTGTGTGCGAGTGTGCATGCGAGTGTGCATGAGTGTGTGTGTGCGAGTGTGCACGAGTGTGTGTGTGCGAGTTTGTGCGCGTGTGTGTGCGAGTGTGTGCGTGCGAGTGTGTATGAGTGAGTGTGTGCGAGTGTGTATGAGTGAGTGTGTGCGAGTGTGCGCGAGTGTGTGTGCGAGTGTGTGCCAGTGTGTGCGACTGTGTGTGTGTTACTGTGTGCGAGTGTTTGAGTGTGTGCCAGTGTTTGTGCGAGTGTGTGTGTGAGTGTGTGCGAGTGTGTATGAGTGAGTGTCCTCGAGTGTGTGTGTGCGAGTATGTGCAAGTGTGTGCGCGCGAGTGCGTGCGAGTGTGTGCGAGTGTGTGTGTGCGAGTGTGTGCGTGAGAGTGCATGCGAGTGTGAACGAGTGTGTGCGAGTGTGCGTTAGTGTGCATGAGTGTGCGTGAGTGTGTGCGAGTGTGTATGAGTGTGTATGAGTGAGTGTGTGCGAGTGTGTGCGAGTGTGTGCGAGTGTGTATGAGTGAGTGAGTGCGAGTGTGTGTGAGTGTGTGCGAGAGTGTGTGTGTGCGAGAGTGTGTGCGAGTGTGTATGAGTGAGTGTGTGCGAGAGTGTGTGCGAGTGTTTGATGAGTGTGTGCGAGCGTGTGTTATTGTGTGTGAGTGTGTGTGAGTGTGTGCAAGAGTGTGTGCGAGTGTGTATGAGTGAGTGTGTGCGAGAGTGTGTGCGAGTGTGTGATGAGTGTGTGCGAGTGTGTATGAGTGAGTGTGTGCGAGTGTGTGATGAGTGTGTGCGAGTGTGTATGAGTGAGTGTGTGCGAGCGTGTGTGATTGTGTGTGAGTGTGTATGAGTGAGTGTGTGCGAGTGTGTGATGAGTGTTTGCGAGTGGGTATGAGTGAGTGTGTGTGAGTGTGTGTGAGTGTGTGCGAGAGTGTGTGTGTGCGAGAGTGTGTGCGAGTGTGTATGAGTGAGTGTGTGCGAGAGTGTGTGCGAGTGTGTGATGAGTGTGTGCGAGTGTGTATGAGTGAGTGTTTGCGAGTGTGTGATGAGTGTTTGCGAGTGGGTATGAGTGAGTGTGTGTGAGTGTGTGTGAGTGTGTGCGAGAGTGTGTGTGTGTGAGAGTGTGTGCGAGTGTGTATGAGTGAGTGTGTGCGAGAGTGCGAGAGTGTGTGCGAGTGTGTGATGAGTGTGTGCGAGTGTGTATGAGTGAGTGTGTGCGAGTGTGTGATGAGTGTGTGCGAGAGTGTATGAGTGAGTGTGTGCGAGCGTGTGTGATTGTGTGTGAGGGTGCGCGAGTGTGTGCGACTGTGTGCGTTTGAGTGAGTGTGTGCGATTGAGTGTGTGCGAGTGTGTATGAGTGAGTGTGTGTGAGTGTGTGCGAGTGTTTGTGAGTGTGTATGAGTGAGTGTGTGCGAGTGTGTAATGAGTGTGTGCGAGTGTGTATGAGTGAGTGTGTGTGAGTGTGCGCGAGTGTGTGCGACTGTGTGTGTTTGAGTGAGTGTGTGCGATTGAGTGTGTGCGAGTGTGTATGAGTGAGTGTGTGTGAGTGTGTGCGAGTGTTTGTGAGTGTGTATGAGTGAGTGTGTATGAGTGAGTGTGTGCGAGTGCGTGCGAGTGTGTGTGTGCGAGTGTGTGCCAGTGTGCGCGAGTGTGTACGAGTGTGTGTCTGCGAGTGTGCACGAGTGTGTGTGTGCGAGTTTGTGCGCGTGTGTGTGCGAGTGTGTGCGTGCTAGTGTGTGCGAGTGTGTGCGAGTGAGTGAGTGTGTGTGAGTGTGTGCGAGTGTGCGTGAGTGTGTGCGAGTGTGTATGAGTGAGTGTGTGTGAGTGTGTATGAGTGTATATGAGTGAGTGTGTGTGAGTGTGTGCGAGTGTGTGTGCGAGTGTGTGTGAGTGAGTGTGTGTGAGTGTTCTCGAGTTTGTCTGTACGAGTGTGTGCGTACGATTGCATGCGAGTGTGTACGAGTGTGTGTGTGCGAGTGTGCGTGAGTGTGCATGAGTGTGCGAGTGTGTGCGAGTGTGTATGAGTGTGTATGAGTGAGTGTGTGCCAGTGTGCGTGAGTGTGTGCGACTGTGTGTGCGAGTGTGCACGAGTGTGTGTGTGCCAGTGTGCGTGAGTGTGTGTGACTGTGTGTGCGACTGTGTGTGCGAGTGTGCATGAGTGTGTGTGTGCGAGTGTGCACGAGTGTGTGTGTGCGAGTTTGTGCGTGTGTGTGTGCGAGTGTGTGCGTGCGAGTATGTATGAGTGAGTGTGTGCGAGTGTGTATGAGTGAGTGTGTGCGAGAGTGCACGAGTGTGTGTGCGAGTGTGTGCCAGTGTGTGCGACTGTGTGTGTGTTACTGTGTGCGAGTGTTGGAGTGTGTGCCAGTGTTTGTGCGAGTGTGTGTGTGAGTGTGTGCGAGTGTGTATGAGTGAGTGTCCTCGAGTGTGTGTGTGCGAGTATGTGCAAGTGTGTGCGTGCGAGTGCGTGCAAGTGTGTGCAAGTGTGTGTGTGCGAGTGTGTGCGTGCGAGTGCATGCGAGTGTGTACGAGTGTGTGCGAGTGTGTCCGTGCGAGTGTGCGAATGTGTATGAGTGTGTATGAGTGAGTGTGTGTGAGTGTGTGTGAGTGTGTATGAGTGTGTATGAGTGAGTGTGTGTGAGTGTGTGTGAGTGTGTGCGAGAGTGTGTGTGTGCGAGAGTGTGTGCGAGTGTGTATGAGTGAGTGTGTGCGAGAGTGCGAGAGTGTGTGCGAGTGTGTGATGAGTGTGTGTGAGTGTGTATGAGTGAGTGTGTGCGAGTGTGTAATGAGTGTGTGCGAGTGTGTATGAGTGAGTGTGTGTGAGTGTGCGCGAGTGTGTGCGACTGTGTGTGTTTGAGTGAGTGTGTGCGATTGAGTGTGTGCGAGTGTGTATGAGTGAGTGTGTGTGAGTGTGTGCGAGTGTTTGTGAGTGTGTATGAGTGAGTGTGTATGAGTGAGTGTGTGCGAGTGCGTGCGAGTGTGTGTGTGCGAGTGTGTGCCAGTGTGCGCGAGTGTGTGCGACTGTGTGTGCGAGTGTGCACGAGTGTGTGTCTGCGAGTGTGCACGAGTGTGTGTGTGCGAGTTTGTGTGCGTGTGTGTGCGAGTGTGTGCGTGCTAGTGTGTGCGAGTGTGTGCGAGTGAGTGAGTGTGTGTGAGTGTGTGCGAGTGTGCGTGAGTGTGTGCGAGTGTGTATGAGTGAGTGTGTGTGAGTGTGTATGAGTGTATATGAGTGAGTGTGTGTGAGTGTGTGCGAGTGTGTGTGCGAGTGTGTGTGAGTGAGTGTGTGTGAGTGTTCTCGAGTTTGTCTGTACGAGTGTGTGCGTACGATTGCATGCGAGTGTGTGCGAGTGTGTGTGTGCGAGTGTGCGTGAGTGTGCATGAGTGTGCGAGTGTGTGCGAGTGTGTATGAGTGTGTATGAGTGAGTGTGTGCGAGTGTGTGTGAGTGTGTGCAAGAGTGTGTGTGTGCGAGAGTGCGAGAGTGTGTGCGAGTGTGTGTGCGAGTGTGTGCGAGTGTGTGATGAGTGTGTGCGAGTGTGTATGAGTGAGTGTTTGCGAGTGTGTGATGAGTGTTTGCGAGTGGGTATGAGTGAGTGTGTGTGAGTGTGTGTGAGTGTGTGCGAGAGTGTGTGTGTGTGAGAGTGTGTGCGAGTGTGTATGAGTGAGTGTGTGCGAGAGTGCGAGAGTGTGTGCGAGTGTGTGATGAGTGTGTGCGAGTGTGTAAGAGTGAGTGTGTGCGAGTGTGTGATGAGTGTGTGCGAGAGTGTATGAGTGAGTGTGTGCGAGCGTGTGTGATTGTGTGTGAGGGTGCGCGAGTGTGTGCGACTGTGTGCGTTTGAGTGAGTGTGTGCGATTGAGTGTGTGCGAGTGTGTATGAGTGAGTGTGTGTGAGTGTGTGCGAGTGTTTGTGAGTGTGTATGAGTGAGTGTGTGCGAGTGTGTAATGAGTGTGTGCGAGTGTGTATGAGTGAGTGTGTGTGAGTGTGCGCGAGTGTGTGCGACTGTGTGTGTTTGAGTGAGTGTGTGCGATTGAGTGTGTGCGAGTGTGTATGAGTGAGTGTGTGTGAGTGTGTGCGAGTGTTTGTGAGTGTGTATGAGTGAGTGTGTATGAGTGAGTGTGTGCGAGTGCGTGCGAGTGTGTGTGTGCGAGTGTGTGCCAGTGTGCGCGAGTGTGTGCGACTGTGTGTGCGAGTGTGCACGAGTGTGTGTCTGCGAGTGTGCACGAGTGTGTGTGTGCGAGTTTGTGCGCGTGTGTGTGCGAGTGTGTGCGTGCTAGTGTGTGCGAGTGTGTGCGAGTGAGTGAGTGTGTGTGAGTGTGTGCGAGTGTGCGTGAGTGTGTGCGAGTGTGTATGAGTGAGTGTGTGTGAGTGTGTATGAGTGTATATGAGTGAGTGTGTGTGAGTGTGTGCGAGTGTGTGTGCGAGTGTGTGTGAGTGAGTGTGTGTGAGTGTTCTCGAGTTTGTCTGTACGAGTGTGTGCGTACGATTGCATGCGAGTGTGTGCGAGTGTGTGTGTGCGAGTTTGCGTGAGTGTGCATGAGTGTGCGAGTGTGTGCGAGTGTGTATGAGTGTGTATGAGTGAGTGTGTGCGAGTGTGTGTGAGTGTGTGCAAGAGTGTGTGTGTGCGAGAGTGCGAGAGTGTGTGCGAGTGTGTGTGCGAGTGTGTGCGAGTGTGTGTGCGAGTGTGTGTACGAGTGTGTGTTTGCGAGTGTGTATGAGTGAGTGTGTGTGAGTGTGTGCGAGTGTTTGTGAGTGTGTATGAGTGAGTGTGTGCGACTGTGTATGAGTGAGTGTGTGCGAGTGCGTGCGAGTGTGTGTGCGAGTGTGTGTGCGAGTGTGTGCCAGTGTGTGCGACTGTGTGTGTGTTACTGTGTGCGAGTGTTTGAGTGTGTGCCAGTGTTTGTGCGAGTGAGTGTGTGCGAGTGTGTATGAGTGAGTGTCCTCGAGTGTGTGTGTACGAGTATGTGCAAGTGTGTGCGTGCGAGTGTGTGTGTGCGAGTGTGTGCGTGCGAGTGCATGCGAGTGTGTACGAGTGTGTTCGAGTGTGTGCGTGCGAGTGTGCGTTAGTGTGCATGAGTGTGCGCGAGTGTGTGCGAGTGTTTGTGAGTGTGTGCGAGTGTGTATGAGTGTGTATGAGTGAGTGTGTGCGAGTGTGTGTGAGTGTGTGCGAGAGTGTGTGTGTGCGAGAGTGTGTGCGAGTGTGTATGAGTGAGTGTGTGTGAGAGTGCGAGAGTGTGTGCGAGTGTGTGATGAGTGTGTGCGAGTGTGTATGAGTGAGTGTGTGCGAGTGTGTGATGAGTGTGTGCGAGTGTGTATGAGTGAGTGTGTGCGAGTGTGCGCGAGTGTGTGCGACTGTGTGCGTTTCAGTGAGTGTGTGCGATTGAGTGTGTGCGAGTGTGTATGAGTGAGTGTGTGTGAGTGTGTGCGAGTGTTTGTGAGTGTGTATAAGTGAGTGTGTATGAGTGAGTGTGTGCCAGTGTGCGCGAGTGTGTGCGAATGTGTGTGGGAGTGTGCACGAGTGTGTGTGCGCGAGTGTGTGCCAGTGTGCGCGAGTGTGTGCGAGTGTGCATGCGAGTGTGCATGAGTGTGTGTGTGCGAGTGTGCACGAGTGTGTGTGTGCGAGTTTGTGCGCGTGTGTGTGCGAGTGTGTGCGTGCGAGTGTGTATGAGTGAGTGTGTGCGAGTGTGTATGAGTGAGTGTGTGCGAGTGTGCGCGAGTGTGTGTGCGAGTGTGTGCCAGTGTGTGCGACTGTGTGTGTGTTACTGTGTGCGAGTGTTTGAGTGTGTGCCAGTGTCTGTGCGAGTGTGTGTGTGAGTGTGTGCGAGTGTGTATGAGTGAGTGTCCTCGAGTGTGTGTGTGCGAGTATGTGCAAGTGTGTGCGTGCGAGTGCGTGCGAGTGTGTGCGAGTGTGTGTGTGCAAGTGTGTGCGTGAGAGTGCATGCGAGTGTGAACGAGTGTGTGCGAGTGTGCGTTAGTGTGCATGAGTGTGCGTGAGTGTGTGCGAGTGTGTATGAGTGTGTATGAGTGAGTGTGTGCGAGTGTGTGCGAGTGTGTGCGAGTGTGTATGAGTGAGTGAGTGCGAGTGTGTGTGAGTGTGTGCGAGAGTGTGTGTGTGCGAGAGTGTGTGCGAGTGTCTATGAGTGAGTGTGTGCGAGAGTGTGTGCGAGTGTTTGATGAGTGTGTGCGAGTGTGTATGAGTGAGTGTGTGCGAGTGTGTGATGAGTGTTTGCGAGTGGGTATGAGTGTGTGTGTGCGAGCGTGTGTGATTGTGTGTGAGTGTGTGTGAGTGTGTGCGAGAGTGTGTGCGAGTGTGTATGAGTGAGTGTGTGCGAGTGTGTGATGAGTGTTTGCGAGTGGGTATGAGTGAGTGTGTGCGAGCGTGTGTGAATGTGTGTGAGTGTGCATGAGTGTGTGCGACTGTGTGCGTTTGAGTGAGTGTGTGCAATTGAGTGTGTGCGAGTGTGTGCAATTGTGTGTGCGAGTGGGTATGAGTGAGTGTGTGCGAGAGTGTGTGCGAGTGTTTGATGAGTGTGTGCGAGCGTGTGTTATTGTGTGTGAGTGTGTGTGAGTGTGTGCAAGAGTGTGTGCGAGTGTGTATGAGTGAGTGTGTGCGAGAGTGTGTGCGAGTGTGTGATGAGTGTGTGCGAGTGTGTATGAGTGAGTGTGTGCGAGTGTGTGATGAGTGTGTGCGAGTGTGTATGAGTGAGTGTGTGCGAGCGTGTGTGATTGTGTGTGAGTGTGTATGAGTGAGTGTGTGCGAGTGTGTGATGAGTGTTTGCGAGTGGGTATGAGTGAGTGTGTGTGAGTGTTTGTGAGTGTGTGCGAGAGTGTGTGTGTGCGAGAGTGTGTGCGAGTGTGTATGAGTGAGTGTGTGCGAGAGTGTGTGCGAGTGTGTGATGAGTGTGTGCGAGTGTGTATGAGTGAGTGTTTGCGAGTGTGTGATGAGTGTTTGCGAGTGGGTATGAGTGAGTGTGTGTGAGTGTGTGTGAGTGTGTGCGAGAGTGTGTGTGTGTGAGAGTGTGTGCGAGTGTGTATGAGTGAGTGTGTGCGAGAGTGCGAGAGTGTGTGCGAGTGTGTGATGAGTGTGTGCGAGTGTGTAAGAGTGAGTGTGTGCGAGTGTGTGATGAGTGTGTGCGAGAGTGTATGAGTGAGTGTGTGCGAGCGTGTGTGATTGTGTGTGAGGGTGCGCGAGTGTGTGCGACTGTGTGCGTTTGAGTGAGTGTGTGCGATTGAGTGTGTGCGAGTGTGTATGAGTGAGTGTGTGTGAGTGTGTGCGAGTGTTTGTGAGTGTGTATGAGTGAGTGTGTGCGAGTGTGTAATGAGTGTGTGCGAGTGTGTATGAGTGAGTGTGTGTGAGTGTGCGCGAGTGTGTGCGACTGTGTGTGTTTGAGTGAGTGTGTGCGATTGAGTGTGTGCGAGTGTGTATGAGTGAGTGTGTGTGAGTGTGTGCGAGTGTTTGTGAGTGTGTATGAGTGAGTGTGTATGAGTGAGTGTGTGCGAGTGCGTGCGAGTGTGTGTGTGCGAGTGTGTGCCAGTGTGCGCGAGTGTGTGCGACTGTGTGTGCGAGTGTGCACGAGTGTGTGTCTGCGAGTGTGCACGAGTGTGTGTGTGCGAGTTTGTGCGCGTGTGTGTGCGAGTGTGTGCGTGCTAGTGTGTGCGAGTGTGTGCGAGTGAGTGAGTGTGTGTGAGTGTGTGCGAGTGTGCGTGAGTGTGTGCGAGTGTGTATGAGTGAGTGTGTGTGAGTGTGTATGAGTGTATATGAGTGAGTGTGTGTGAGTGTGTGCGAGTGTGTGTGCGAGTGTGTGTGAGTGAGTGTGTGTGAGTGTTCTCGAGTTTGTCTGTACGAGTGTGTGCGTACGATTGCATGCGAGTGTGTGCGAGTGTGTGTGTGCGAGTTTGCGTGAGTGTGCATGAGTGTGCGAGTGTGTGCGAGTGTGTATGAGTGTGTATGAGTGAGTGTGTGCGAGTGTGTGTGAGTGTGTGCAAGAGTGTGTGTGTGCGAGAGTGCGAGAGTGTGTGCGAGTGTGTGTGCGAGTGTGTGTGAGTGAGTGTGTATGAGTGAGTGTGTGCGAGTGCGTGCGAGTGTGTGTGTGCGAGTGTGTGTGCGAGTGTGTGCCAGTGTGTGCGACTGTGTGTGTGTTACTGTGTGCGAGTGTTTGAGTGTGTGCCAGTGTTTGTGCGAGTGAGTGTGTGCGAGTGTGTATGAGTGAGTGTCCTCGAGTGTGTGTGTACGAGTATGTGCAAGTGTGTGCGTGCGAGTGCGTGCGAGTGTGTGTGTGCGAGTGTGTGCGTGCGAGTGCATGCGAGTGTGTACGAGTGTGTTCGAGTGTGTGCGTGCGAGTGTGCGTTAGTGTGCATGAGTGTGTGCGAGTGTGTGCGAGTGTTTGTGAGTGTGTGCGAGTGTGTATGAGTGTGTATGAGTGAGTGTGTGCGAGTGTGTGTGAGTGTGTGCGAGAGTGTGTGTGTGCGAGAGTGTGTGCGAGTGTGTATGAGTGAGTGTGTGTGAGAGTGCGAGAGTGTGTGCGAGTGTGTGATGAATGTGTGTGAGTGTGTATGAGTGAGTGTGTGCGAGTGTGTGATGAGTGTGTGCGAGTGTGTATGAGTGAGTGTGTGCGAGTGTGCGCGAGTGTGTGCGACTGTGTGCGTTTCAGTGAGTGTGTGCGATTGAGTGTGTGCGAGTGTGTATGAGTGAGTGTGTGTGAGTGTGTGCGAGTGTTTGTGAGTGTGTATAAGTGAGTGTGTATGAGTGAGTGTGTGCCAGTGTGCGCGAGTGTGTGTGTGCGAGTTTGTGCGCGTGTGTGTGCGAGTGTGTGCGTGCGAGTGTGTATGAGTGAGTGTGTGCGAGTGTGTATGAGTGAGTGTGTGCGAGTGTGCGCGAGTGTGTGTGCGAGTGTGTGCCAGTGTGTGCGACTGTGTGTGTGTTACTGTGTGCGAGTGTTTGAGTGTGTGCCAGTGTTTGTGCGAGTGTGTGTGTGAGTGTGTGCGAGTGTGTATGAGTGAGTGTCCTCGAGTGTGTGTGTGCGAGTATGTGCAAGTGTGTGCGTGCGAGTGCGTGCGAGTGTGTGCGAGTGTGTGTGTGCGAGTGTGTGCGTGAGAGTGCATGCGAGTGTGAACGAGTGTGTGCGAGTGTGCGTTAGTGTGCATGAGTGTGCGTGAGTGTGTGCGAGTGTGTATGAGTGTGTATGAGTGAGTGTGTGCGAGTGTGTGCGAGTGTGTGCGAGTGTGTATGAGTGAGTGAGTGCGAGTGTGTGTGAGTGTGTGCGAGAGTGTGTGTGTGCGAGAGTGTGTGCGAGTGTGTATGAGTGAGTGTGTGCGAGAGTGTGTGCAAGTGTTTGATGAGTGTGTGCGAGTGTGTATGAGTGAGTGTGTGTGAGTGTGTGATGAGTGTTTGCGAGTGGGTATGAGTGTGTGTGTGCGAGCGTGTGTGATTGTGTGTGAGTGTGTGTGAGTGTGTGCGAGAGTGTGTGCGAGTGTGTATGAGTGAGTGTGTGCGAGAGTGCGAGAGTGTGTGCGAGTGTTTGATGAGTGTGTGCGAGTGTGTAAGAGTGATTGTGTGCGAGTGTGTGATGAGTGTTTGCGAGTGGGTATGAGTGAGTGTGTGCGAGCGTGTGTGAATGTGTGTGAGTGTGCGTGAGTGTGTGCGACTGTGTGCGTTTGAGTGAGTGTGTGCAATGGAGTGTGTGCGAGTGTGTGCAAGTGTGTGTGCGAGTGGGTATGAGTGAGTGTGTGCGAGTGTGTGCGAGTGTGTATGAGTGTGTATGAGTGTGTATGAGTGAGTGAGTGCGAGTGTGTGTGAGTGTGTGTGAGAGTGTGTGTGTGCGAGAGTGTGTGCGAGTGTGTATGAGTGAGTGTGTGCGAGAGTGTGTGCGAGTGTTTGATGAGTGTGTGCGAGCGTGTGTTATTGTGTGTGAGTGTGTGTGAGTGTGTGCAAGAGTGTGTGCGAGTGTGTATGAGTGAGTGTGTGCGAGAGTGCGAGAGTGTGTGCGAGTGTGTGATGAGTGTGTGCGAGTGTGTATGAGTGAGTGTGTGCGAGTGTGTGATGAGTGTGTGCGAGTGTGTATGAGTGAGTGTGTGCGAGCGTGTGTGATTGTGTGTGAGTGTGTATGAGTGAGTGTGTGCGAGTGTGTGATGAGTGTTTGCGAGTGGGTATGAGTGAGTGTGTGTGAGTGTGTGTGAGTGTGTGCGAGAGTGTGTGTGTGCGAGAGTGTGTGCGAGTGTGTATGAGTGAGTGTGTGCGAGAGTGTGTGCGAGTGTGTGATGAGTGTGTGCGAGTGTGTATGAGTGAGTGTGTGCGAGTGTGTGATGAGTGTGTGCGAGAGTGTATGAGTGAGTGTGTGCGAGAGTGCGAGAGTTTGTGCGAGTGTGTGATGAGTGTGTGCGAGTGTGTATGAGTGAGTGTGTGCGAGTGTGTGATGAGTGTGTGCGAGTGTGTATGAGTGAGTGTGTGCGAGCGTGTGTGATTGTGTGTGAGTGTGTATGAGTGAGTTTGTGCGAGTGTGTGATGAGTGTTTGCGAGTGGGTATGAGTGAGTGTGTGTGAGTGTGTGTGAGTGTGTGCGAGAGTGTGTGTGTGCGAGAGTGTGTGCGAGTGTGTATGAGTGAGTGTGTGCGAGAGTGTGTGCGAGTGTGTGATGAGTGTGTGCGAGTGTGTATGAGTGAGTGTGTGCGAGTGTGTGATGAGTGTGTGCGAGAGTGTATGAGTGAGTGTGTGCGAGCGTGTGTGATTGTGTGTGAGTGTGCGCGAGTGTGTGCGACTGTGTGCGTTTGAGTGAGTGTGTGCGATTGAGTGTGTGCGAGTGTGTATGAGTGAGTGTGTGTGAGTGTGTGCAAGTGTTTTGTGAGTGTGTATGAGTGAGTGTGTGCGAGTGTTTGTGAGTGTGTATGAGTGAGTGTGTATGAGTGAGTGTGTGCGAGTGCGTGCTAGTGTGTGTGTGCGAGTGTGTGTGCGAGTGTGTGCCAGTGTGTGCTACTGTGTGTGTGTTACTGTGTGCGAGTGTTTGAGTGTGTGCCAGTGTTTGTGCGAGTGAGTGTGTGCGAGTGTGTATGAGTGAGTGTCCTCGAGTGTGTGTGTGCGAGTATGTGCAAGTGTGTGCGTGCGAGTGCGTGCGAGTGTGTGCGAGTGTGTGTGTGCGAGTGTGTGTGTGCGAGTGCATGCGAGTGTGTACGAGTGTGTTTGAGTGTGTGCGTGCGAGTGTGCGTTAGTGTGCATGAGTGTGCGCGAGTGTGTGCGAGTGTTTGCGAGTGTGTGCGAGTGTGTATGAGTGTGTATGAGTGAGTGTGTGCGAGTGTGTGTGAGTGTGTGTGAGTGTGTATGAGTGTGTATGAGTGAGTGTGTACGAGTGTGTGTGAGTGTGTGCGAGAGTGTGTGTGTGCGAGAGTGTGTGCCAGTGTGTATGAGTGAGTGTGTGCGAGAGTGCGAGAGTGTGTGTGAGTGTGTGATGAGTGTGTGCGAGTGTGTATGAGTGAGTGTGTGCGAGTGTGTGATGAGTGTGTGCGAGTGTGTATGAGTGAGTGTGTGCGAGCGTGTGTGATTGTGTGTGAGTGTGCGCGAGTGTGTGCGACTGTGTGCGTTTGAGTGAGTGTGTGCGATTGAGTGTGTGCGAGTGTGTATGAGTGAGTGTGTGTGAGTGTGTGCTAGTGTTTGTGAGTGTGTATAAGTGAGTGTGTGCGAGTGTGTATGAGTGAGTGTGTGCCAGTGTGCTCAAGTGTGTGCGACTGTGTGTGCGAGTGTGCACGAGTGTGTGTGTGCGAGTGTGTGCCAGTGTGCGCGAGTGTGTGCGACTGTGTGTGCGAGTGTGCATGAGTGTGTGTGTGCGAGTGTGCACGAGTGTGTGTGTGCGAGTTTGTGCACGTGTGTGTGCGAGTGTGTGCGTGCGAGTGTGTATGAGTGAGTGTGTGCGAGTGTGCGCGAGTGTGTGTGCGAGTGTGTGCCAGTGTGTGCGACTGTGTGTGTGTTACTGTGTGCGAGTGTTTGAGTGTGTGCCAGTGTTTGTGCGAGTGTGTGTGTGAGTGTGTGCGAGTGTGTATGAGTGAGTGTCCTCGAGTGTGTGTGTGCGAGTATGTGCAAGTGTGTGCGTGCGAGTGCGTGCGAGTGTGTGCCAGTGTGTGTGTGCGAGTGTGTGCGTGAGAGTGCATGCGAGTGTGAACGAGTGTGTGCGAGTGTGCGTTAGTGTGCATGAGTGTGCGTGAGTGTGTGCGAGTGTGTATGAGTGTGTATGAGTGAGTGTGTGCGAGTGTGTGCGAGTGTGTGCGAGTGTGTGCGAGTGTGTATGAGTGAGTGAGTGCGAGTGTGTGTGAGTGTGTGCGAGAGTGTGTGTGTGCGAGAGTGTGTGCGAGTGTGTATGAGTGAGTATGTGCGAGAGTGTGTGCGAGTGTTTGATGAGTGTGTGCGAGTGTGTATGAGTGAGTGTGTGCGAGTGTGTGATGAGTGTTTGCGAGTGGGTATGAGTGAGTGTGTGCGAGCGTGTGTGATTGTGTGTGAGTGTGTGTGAGTGTGTGCGAGAGTGTGTGCGAGTGTGTATGAGTGAGTGTGTGCGAGAGTGCGAGAGTGTGTGCGAGTGTTTGATGAGTGTGTGCGAGTGTGTAAGAGTGATTGTGTGCGAGTGTGTGATGAGTGTTTGCGAGTGGGTATGAGTGCGTGTGTGATTGTGTGTGAGTGTGCGTGAGTGTGTGCGACTGTGTGCGTTTGAGAGAGTGTGTGCAATTGAGTGTGTTCGAGTGTGTGCAAGTGTGTGTGCGAGTGGGTATGAGTGAGTGTGTGCGAGTGTGTGCGAGTGTGTATGAGTGTGTATGAGTGTGTATGAGTGAGTGAGTGCGAGTGTGTGTGAGTGTGTGCGAGAGTGTGTGTGTGCGAGAGTGTGTGCGAGTGTGTATGAGTGAGTGTGTGCGAGTGTTTGATGAGTGTGTGCGAGCGTGTGTTATTGTGTGTGAGTGTGTGTGAGTGTGTGCAAGAGTGTGTGCGAGTGTGTATGAGTGAGTGTGTGCGAGAGTGCAAGAGTGTGTGCGAGTGTGTGATGAGTGTGTGCGAGTGTGTATGAGTGAGTGTGTGCGAGTGTGTGATGAGTGTGTGCGAGTGTGTATGAGTGAGTGTGTGCGAGCGTGTGTGATTGTGTGTGAGTGTGTATGAGTGAGTGTTTGCGAGTGTGTGATGAGTGTTTGCGAGTGGGTATGAGTGAGTGTGTGTGAGTGTGTGTGAGTGTGTGCGAGAGTGTGTGTGTGTGAGAGTGTGTGCGAGTGTGTATGAGTGAGTGTGTGCGAGAGTGCGAGAGTGTGTGCGAGTGTGTGATGAGTGTGTGCGAGTGTGTATGAGTGAGTGTGTGCGAGTGTGTGATGAGTGTGTGCGAGAGTGTATGAGTGAGTGTGTGCGAGCGTGTGTGATTGTGTGTGAGTGTGCGCGAGTGTGTGTGACTGTGTGCGTTTGAGTGAGTGTGTGCGATTGAGTGTGTGCGAGTGTGTATGAGTGAGTGTGTGTGAGTGTGTGCAAGTGTTTGTGAGTGTGTATGAGTGAGTGTGTGCGAGTGTTTGTGAGTGTGTATGAGTGAGTGTGTGCAAGTGCGTGTGATTGTGTGTGTGCGAGTGTGTGTTCGAGTGTGTGCCAGTGTGTGCGACTGTGTGTGTGTTACTGTGTGCGAGTGTTTGAGTGTGTGCCAGTGTTTGTGCGAGTGTGTGTGTGAGTGTGTGCGAGTGTGTATGAGTGAGTGTCCTCGAGTGTGTGTGTGCGAGTATGTGCAAGTGTGTGCGTGCGAGTGCGTGCGAGTGTGTGCGAGTGTGTGTGTGCGAGTGTGTGTGTGCGAGTGCATGCGAGTGTGTACGAGTGTGTTTGAGTGTGTGCGTGCGAGTGTGCGTTAGTGTGCATGAGTGTGCGCGAGTGTGTGCGAGTGTGTGCGAGTGTGTATGAGTGTGTATGAGTGAGTGTGTGCGAGTGTGTGTGAGTGTGTGTGAGTGTGTATGAGTGTGTATGAGTGAGTGTGTACGAGTGTGTGTGAGTGTGTGCGAGAGTGTGTGTGTGCGAGAATGTGTGCCAGTGTGTATGAGTGAGTGTGTGCGAGAGTGCGAGAGTGTGTGTGAGTGTGTGATGAGTGTGTGCGAGTGTGTATGAGTGAGTGTGTGCGAGTGTGTGATGAGTGTGTGCGAGTGTGTATGAGTGAGTGTGTGCGAGCGTGTGTGATTGTGTGTGAGTGTGCGCGAGTGTGTGCGACTGTGTGCGTTTGAGTGAGTGTGTGCGATTGAGTGTGTGCGAGTGTGTATGAGTGAGTGTGTGTGAGTGTGTGCTAGTGTTTGTGAGTGTGTATAAGTGAGTGTGTGCGAGTGTGTATGAGTGAGTGTGTGCCAGTGTGCTCAAGTGTGTGCGACTGTGTGTGCGAGTGTGCACGAGTGTGTGTGTGCGAGTGTGTGCCAGTGTGCGCGAGTGTGTGCGACTGTGTGTGCGAGTGTGCATGAGTGTGTGTGTGCGAGTGTGCACGAGTGTGTGTGTGCGAGTTTGTGCGCGTGTGTGTGCGAGTGTGTGCGTGCGAGTGTGTATGAGTGAGTGTGTGCGAGTGTGTATGAGTGAGTGTGTGCGAGTGTGTGTGCGAGTGTGTGCCAGTGTGTGCGACTGTGTGTGTGTTACTGTGTGCGAGTGTTTGAGTGTGTGCCAGTGTTTGTGCGAGTGTGTGTGTGAGTGTGAGCGAGTGTGTATGAGTGAGTGTCCTCGAGTGTGTGTGTGCGAGTATGTGCGTGCGAGTGTGTGCGAGTGTGTGTGTGCGAGTGTGTGCGTGCGAGTGCATGCGAGTGTGTGCGTGCGAGTGTGCGTTAGTGTGCATGAGTGTGCGTGAGTGTGTGCGAGTGTTTGCGAGTGTGTGCGAGTGTGTATGAGTGTGTATGAGTGAGTGTGTGCGCGTGTGTGCGAGTGTGTGCGAGTGTGTATGAGTGTGTATGAGTGAGTGAGTGCGATTGTGTGTGAGTGTGTGCGAGAGTGTGTGTGTGCGAGAGTGTGTGCGAGTGTGTATGAGTGAGTGTGTGCGAGAGTGCGAGAGTGTGTGCGAGTGTTTGATGAGTGTCTGCGAGTGTGTATGAGTGAGTGTGTGCGAGTGTGTGATGAGTGTTTGCGAGTGGGTATGAGTGAGTGAGTGCGAGCGTGTGTGATTGTGTGTGAGTGTGTGTGAGTGTGTGCGAGAGTGTGTGCGAGTGTGTATGAGTGAGTGTGTGCGAGAGTGTGTGTGTGCGAGAGTGTGTGCGAGTGTGTATGAGTGAGTGTGTGCGAGTGTGTGATGAGTGTGTGCGAGAGTGTATGAGTGAGTGTGTGCGAGCGTGTGTGATTGTGTGTGAGTGTGCGCGAGTGTGTGCGACTGTGTGCGTTTGAGTGAGTGTGTGCGATTGAGTGTGTGCGAGTGTGTATGAGTGAGTGTGTGTGAGTGTGTGCAAGTGTTTGTGAGTGTGTATGAGTGAGTGTGTGCGAGTGTTTGTGAGTGTGTATGAGTGAGTGTGTGCAAGTGCGTGTGATTGTGTGTGTGCGAGTGTGTGTGCGAGTGTGTGCCAGTGTGTGCGACTGTGTGTGTGTTACTGTGTGCGAGTGTTTGAGTGTGTGCCAGTGTTTGTGCGAGTGTGTGTGTGAGTGTGTGCGAGTGTGTATGAGTGAGTGTCCTCGAGTGTGTGTGTGCGAGTATGTGCAAGTGTGTGCGTGCGAGTGCGTGCGAGTGTGTGCGAGTGTGTGTGTGCGAGTGTGTGTGTGCGAGTGCATGCGAGTGTGTACGAGTGTGTTTGAGTGTGTGCGTGCGAGTGTGCGTTAGTGTGCATGAGTGTGCGCGAGTGTGTGCGAGTGTTTGCGAGTGTGTGCGAGTGTGTATGAGTGTGTATGAGTGAGTGTGTGCGAGTGTGTGTGAGTGTGTGTGAGTGTGTATGAGTGTGTATGAGTGAGTGTGTACGAGTGTGTGTGAGTGTGTGCGAGAGTGTGTGTGTGCGAGAATGTGTGCCAGTGTGTATGAGTGAGTGTGTGCGAGAGTGCGAGAGTGTGTGTGAGTGTGTGATGAGTGTGTGCGAGTGTGTATGAGTGAGTGTGTGCGAGTGTGTGATGAGTGTGTGCAAGTGTGTATGAGTGAGTGTGTGCGAGCGTGTGTGATTGTGTGTGAGTGTGCGCGAGTGTGTGCGACTGTGTGCGTTTGAGTGAGTGTGTGCGATTGAGTGTGTGCGAGTGTGTATGAGTGAGTGTGTGTGAGTGTGTGCTAGTGTTTGTGAGTGTGTATAAGTGAGTGTGTGCGAGTGTGTATGAGTGAGTGTGTGCCAGTGTGCTCAAGTGTGTGCGACTGTGTGTGCGAGTGTGCACGAGTGTGTGTGTGCGAGTGTGTGCCAGTGTGCGCGAGTGTGTGCGACTGTGTGTGCGAGTGTGCATGAGTGTGTGTGTGCGAGTGTGCACGAGTGTGTGTGTGCGAGTTTGTGCGCGTGTGTGTGCGAGTGTGTGCGTGCGAGTGTGTATGAGTGAGTGTGTGCGAGTGTGTATGAGTGAGTGTGTGCGAGTGTGTGTGCGAGTGTGTGCCAGTGTGTGCGACTGTGTGTGTGTTACTGTGTGCGAGTGTTTGAGTGTGTGCCAGTGTTTGTGCGAGTGTGTGTGTGAGTGTGAGCGAGTGTGTATGAGTGAGTGTCCTCGAGTGTGTGTGTGCGAGTATGTGCGTGCGAGTGTGTGCGAGTGTGTGTGTGCGAGTGTGTGCGTGCGAGTGCATGCGAGTGTGTGCGTGCGAGTGTGCGTTAGTGTGCATGAGTGTGCGTGAGTGTGTGCGAGTGTTTGCGAGTGTGTGCGAGTGTGTATGAGTGTGTATGAGTGAGTGTGTGCGCGTGTGTGCGAGTGTGTGCGAGTGTGTATGAGTGTGTATGAGTGAGTGAGTGCGATTGTGTGTGAGTGTGTGCGAGAGTGTGTGTGTGCGAGAGTGTGTGCGAGTGTGTATGAGTGAGTGTGTGCGAGAGTGCGAGAGTGTGTGCGAGTGTTTGATGAGTGTCTGCGAGTGTGTATGAGTGAGTGTGTGCGAGTGTGTGATGAGTGTTTGCGAGTGGGTATGAGTGAGTGAGTGCGAGCGTGTGTGATTGTGTGTGAGTGTGTGTGAGTGTGTGCGAGAGTGTGTGCGAGTGTGTATGAGTGAGTGTGTGCGAGAGTGTGTGTGTGCGAGAGTGTGTGCGAGTGTGTATAAGTGAGTGTGTGCGAGAGTGCGAGAGTGTGTGCGAGTGTTTGATGAGTGTGTGCGAGTGTGTATGAGTGAGTGTGTGCGAGTGTGTGATGAGTGTTTGCGAGTGGGTATGAGTGAGTGTGTGCGAGTGTGTGTGAGTGTGTATGAGTGAGTGTGTGCGAGAGTGCGAGAGTGTGTGCGAGTGTGTGATGAGTGTGTGCGAGTGTGTATGAGTGAGTGTGTGCGAGTGTGTGATGAGTGTGTGCGAGTGTGTATGAGTGAGTGTGTGCGAGCGTGTGTGATTGTGTGTGAGTGTGCGCGAGTGTGTGCGACTGTGTGTGTTTGAGTGAGTGTGTGCGATTGAGTGTGTGCGAGTGTGTATGAGTGACTGTGTGTGAGTGTGTGCGAGTGTTTGTGAGTGTGTATAAGTGAGTGTGTGCCAGTGTGCGTGAGTGTGTGCGACTGTGTGTGCGAGTGTGCACGAGTGTGTTTGTGCCAGTGTGCGCGAGTGTGTGCGACTGTGTGTGCGACTGTGTGTGCGAGTGTGCATGAGTGTGTGTGTGCGAGTGTGCACGAGTGTGTGTGTGCGAGTTTGTGCGCGTGTGTGTGCGAGTGTGTGCGTGCGAGTGTGCGTTAGTGTGCATGAGTGTGCGTGAGTGTGTGCGAGTGTTTGCGAGTGTGTGCGAGTGTGTATGAGTGTGTATGAGTGAGTGTGTGTGAGTGTGTGCGAGAGTGTGTGTGTGGGAGAGTGTGTGCGAGTGTGTATGAATGAGTGTGTGCGAGAGTGCGAGAGTGTGTGCGAGTGTGTGATGAGTGTGTGCGAGTGTGTATGAGTGAGTGTGTGATGAGTGTGTGCGAGTGTGTATGAGTGAGTGTGTGTGAGCGTTTGTGATTGTGTGTGAGTGTGTGCGAGTGTGTGCGACTGTGTGCGTTTGAGTGAGTGTGTGCGATTGAGTGTGTGCGAGTGTGTATGAGTGAGTGTGTGTGAGTGCGTGCGAGTGTGTGTGTGCGAGTGTGTGGAAGTGTGCGTGAGTGTGTGCGACTGTGTGTGCGAGTGTGCACGATTGTGTGTGTGCGAGTGTGCACGAGTGTGTGTGTGCGAGTTTGTGCACGTGTGTGTGCGAGTGTGTGCGTGCTAGTGTGTGCGAGTGAGTGTGTGTGAGTGTGTGCGAGTGTGCGCGAGTGTGTGCGAGTGTGTATGAGTGAGTGTGTGTGAGTGTGTATGAGTGTGTATGAGTGAGTGTGTGCGAGTGTGTGCGAGTGTGTGTGCGAGTGTGTGTGAGTGAGTGTGTGTGAGTGTAATCGAGTGTGTCTGTACGAGTGTGTGCGTACGATTGCGTGCGAGTGTGTGCGAGTGTGTGTGTGCGAGTGTGCGTGAGTGTGCATGAGTGTGCGAGTGTGTGCGAGTGTGTATGAGTGTGTATGGGTGAGTGTGTGCGAGTGTGTGTGAGTGTGTGCAAGAGTGTGTGTGTGCGAGAGTGCGAGAGTGTGTGCAAGTGTGTGTGCGAGTTTGTGCGAGTGTGTGTGCGAGTGTGTGTACGAGTGTGTGTTTGCGAGTGTGTATGAGTGAGTGTGTGTGAGTGTGTGCGAGTGTTTGTGAGTGTGTATGAGTGAGTGTGTGCGACTGTGTATGGGTGAGTGTGTGCGAGTGCGTGCGAGTGTGTGTGTGTGAGTGTGTGTTCGAGTGTGTGCCAGTGTGTGCGACTGTGTGTGTGTTACTGTGTACGAGTGTTTGAGTGTGTGCCAGTGTTTGTGCGAGTGAGTGTGTGCGAGTGTGTATGAGTGAGTGTCCTCGAGTGTGTGTGTGCGAGTATATGTGCAAGTGTGTGCGTGCGAGTGTATGCGAGTGTGTGTGTGCGAGTGTGTGCATGCGAGTGCATGCGAGTGTGTACGAGTGTGTTCGAGTGTGTGCGTGCGAGTGTGCGTTAGTGTGCATGAGTGTGCGCGAGTGTGTGCGAGTGTTTGCGAGTGTGTGCGAGTGTGTGTGAGTGTGTATGAGTGAGTGTGTGTGTGTGTGAGTGTGTATGAGTGTGTATGAGTGAGTGTGTGCGAGTGTGTGTGAGTGTGTGCGAGAGTGTGTGTGTGCGAGAGTGTGTGCGAGTGTGTATGAGTGAGTGTGTGCGAGAGTGCGAGAGTGTGTGCGAGTGTGTGATGAGTGTGTGCGAGTGTGTATGAGTGAGTGTGTGATGAGTGTGTGCGAGTGTGTATGAGTGAGTGTGTGCGAGCGTGTGTGATTGTGTGTGAGTGTGCGTGAGTGTGTGCGAGTGTGTGCGTTTGAGTGAGTGTGTGCGATTGATTGTGTGCGAGTGTGTATGAGTGAGTGTGTGTGAGTGTGTGCGAGTGTTTGTGAGTGTGTATAAGTGAGTGTGTGTGAGTGTGTATGAGTGAGTTTGTGCCAGTGTGCGCGAGTGTGTGCGAATGTGTGTGCGAGTGTGCACGAGTGTGTGTGTGCGAGTGTGTGCCAGTGTGCGCGAGTGTGTGCGACTGTGCGTGCGAGTGTGCATGAGTGTGTGTGTGCGAGTGTGCACGAGTGTGTGTGTGCGAGTTTGTGCGCGTGTGTGTGCGAGTGTGTATGAGTGAGTGTGTGCGAGTGTGTATGAGTGAGTGTGTGCGAGTGTGCGCGAGTGTGTGTGCGAGTGTGTGCCAGTGTGTGCGACTGTGTGTGTGTTACTGTGTGCGAGTGTTTGAGTGTGTGCCAGTGTTTGTGCGAGTGTGTGTGTGAGTGTGTGCGAGTGTGTATGAGTGAGTGTCCTCGAGTGTGTGTGTGCGAGTATGTGCAAGTGTGTGCGTGCGAGTGCGTGCGAGTGTGTGCGAGTGTGTGTGTGCGAGTGTGTGCGTGAGAGTGCATGCGAGTGTGAACGAGTGTGTGCCAGTGTGTGCGTGCGAGTGTGCGAGTGTGAATGAGTGTGTATGAGTGAGTGTGTGCGAGTGTGTGCGAGTGTGTGCGAGTGTGTGTGAGTGTGTATGAGTGAGTGAGTGCGAGTGTGTGTGAGTGTGTGCGAGAGTGTGTGTGTGCGAGAGTGTGTGCGAGTGTGTATGAGTGAGTGTGTGCGAGAGTGCGAGAGTGTGCGAGTGTTTGATGAGTGTGTGCGAGTGTGTATGAGTGAGTGTGTGCGAGTGTGTGATGATTGTTTGCGAGTGGGTATGAGTGAGTGTGTGCGAGCATGTGTGATTGTGTGTGAGTGTGTGTGACTGTGTGCGAGAGTTTGTGAGAGTGTATATGAGTGAGTGTGTGCGAGAGTGCGAGAGTGTGTGCGAGTGTGTATGAGTGATTATGTGCGAGTGTGTGATGAGTGTTTGCGAGTGGGTATGAGTGAGTGTTTGCGAGCGTGTGTGATTGTGTGTGAGTGTGCGTGAGTGTGTGTGACTGTGTGCGTTTGAGTGAGTGTGTGCAATTGAGTGTGTGCGAGTGTGTGCAATTGTGTGTGCGAGTGGGTATGAGTGAGTGTGTGCGAGTGTGTATGAGTGTGTATGAGTGTGTATGAGTGAGATAGTGCGAGTGTGTGTGAGTGTGTGCGAGAGTGTGTGTGTGCGAGAGTGTGTGCGAGTGTGTATGAGTGAGTGTGTGCGAGAGTGCGAGAGTGTGTGCGAGCGTTTGATGAGTGTGTGCGAGCGTGTGTGATTGTGTGTGAGTGTGTGTGAGTGTGTGCAAGAGTGTGTGCGAGTGTGTATGAGTGAGTGTGTGCGAGAGTGCGAGAGTGTGTGCGAGTGTTTGATGAGTGTGTGCGAGTGTGTATGAGTGAGTGTGTGCGAGTGTGTGATGAGTGTTTGCGAGTGTGGTATGAGTGAGTGTGTGCGAGTGTGTGCGAGAGTGTGTGTGTGCGAGAGTGTGTGCGAGTGTGTATGAGTGAGTGTGTGCGAGAGTGTGTGCGAGTGTGTGATGAGTGTGTGCGAGTTTGTATGAGTGAGTGTGTGCGAGTGTGTATGAGTGAGTGTGTGCGAGCGTGTGTGATTGTGTGTGAGTGTGCGCGAGTGTGTGCGACTGTGTGCGTTTGAGTGAGTGTGTGCGATTGAGTGTGTGCGAGTGTGTATGAGTGAGTGTGTGTGAGTGTGTGCGAGTGTTTGTGAGTGTGTATGAGTGAGTGTGTATGAGTGAGTGTGTGCGAGTGCGTGCGAGTGTGTGTGTGCGAGTGTGTGCCAGTGTGCGAGAGTGTGTGCGACTGTGTGTGCGAGTGTGCACGAGTGTGTGTGTGCGAGTGTGCACGAGTGTGTGTGTGCGAGTTTGTGCGCGTGTGTGTGCGTGCTAGTGTGTGCGAGTGTGTGCGAGTGAGTGAGTGTGTGTGAGTGTGTGCGAGTGTGTGTAAGTGTGTGCGAGTGTGCGCGAGTGTGTGCGAGTGTGTATGAGTGAGTGTGTGTGAGTTTGTGTGAGTGTGCGTGAGTGTGTGCGTGTGAGTGAGTGAGTGTGTGTGAGTGTGTGCGAGAGTGTATGAGTGAGTGTGTGTGAGTGCGTGCGAGTGTGTGCGAGTGTGCGTGCGAGTGTGTATGAGGGTGTGTGCGGGTGTGTGTGCGAGTGTGTGCGAGTGTGTGTGCTTGTGTGTGCGAGTGTGTGTGCGAGTGTGTGTACGAGTGTGTGTGTGCGAGTGTGTATGAGTGAGTGTGTGTGAGTGTGTATGAGTGAGTGTGTGCGAGTGTGTGCGAGTGTGTGTGCGAGTGTGTGTGAGTGAGTGTGTGTGAGTGTTCTCGAGTGTGTCTGTACGAGTGTGTGCGTACGATTGCGTGCGAGTGTGTGAGAGTGTGTGTGTGCGAGTGTGCGTGAGTGTGCATGAGTGTGCGAGTGTGTGCGAGTGTGTATGAGTGAGTGTGTGTGAGTGTGTATGAGTGTGTATGAGTGAGTGTGTGCGAGTGTGTGCGAGTGTTTGTGCGAGTGTGTGTGAGTGAGTGTGTGTGAGTGTTCTCGAGTGTGTCTGTACGAGTGTGTGCGTACGATTGCGTGCGAGTGTGTGCGAGTGTGTGTGTGCGAGTGTGCGTGAGTGTGCATGAGTGTGCGAGTGTGTGCGAGTGTGTATGAGTGTGTATGAGTGAGTGTGTGCGAGTGTGTGTGAGTGTGTGCGAGAGTGTGTGTGTGCGAGAGTGCGAGAGTGTGTGCGAGTGTGTGTGCGAGTGTGTGCGAGTGTGTGTGCGAGTGTGTGTACAAGTGTGTGTTTGCGAGTGTGTATGAGTGAGTGTGTGTGAGTGTGTGTGAGTGTTTGTGAGTGTGTATGAGTGAATGTGTGCGACTGTGTATGAGTGAGTGTGTGCGAGTGCGTGCGAGTGTGTGTGTGCGAGTGTGTGTGCGAGTGTGTGCCAGTGTGTGCGACTGTGTGTGTGTTTCTGTGTGTGAGTGTTTGAGTGTGTGCCAGTGTTTGTGCGAGTGTGTGCGAATGTGTGTGGGAGTGTGCACGAGTGTGTGTGTGCGAGTGTGTGCCAGTGTGCGCGAGTGTGTGCGAGTGTGCATGCGAGTGTGCATGAGTGTGTGTGTGCGAGTGTGCACGAGTGTGTGTGTGCGAGTTTGTGCGCGTGTGTGTGCGAGTGTGTGCGTGCGAGTGTGTATGAGTGAGTGTGTGCGAGTGTGTATGAGTGAGTGTGTGCGAGTGTGCGCGAGTGTGTGTGCGAGTGTGTGCCAGTGTGTGCGACTGTGTGTGTGTTACTGTGTGCGAGTGTTTGAGTGTGTGCCAGTGTTTGTGCGAGTGTGTGTGTGAGTGTGTGCGAGTGTGTATGAGTGAGTGTCCTCGAGTGTGTGTGTGCGAGTATGTGCAAGTGTGTGCGTGCGAGTGCGTGCGAGTGTGTGCGAGTGTGTGTGTGCGAGTGTGTGCGTGAGAGTGCATGCGAGTGTGAACGAGTGTGTGCGAGTGTGCGTTAGTGTGCATGAGTGTGCGTGAGTGTGTGCGAGTGTGTATGATTGAGTGTGTGCGAGTGTGTGCGAGTGTGTGCGAGTGTGTGCGAGTGTGTATGAGTGAGTGAGTGCGAGTGTGTGTGAGTGTGTGCGAGAGTGTGTGTGTGCGAGAGTGTGTGCGAGTGTGTATGAGTGAGTGTGTGCGAGAGTGTGTGCGAGTGTTTGATGAGTGTGTGCGAGTGTGTATGAGTGAGTGTGTGCGAGTGTGTGATGAGTGTTTGCGAGTGGGTATGAGTGAGTGTGTGCGAGCGTGTGTGATTGTGTGTGAGTGTGTGTGAGTGTGTGCGAGAGTGTGTGCGAGTGTGTATGAGTGAGTGTGTGCGAGAGTGCGAGAGTGTGTGCGAGTGTTTGATGAGTGTGTGCGAGTGTGTAAGAGTGATTGTGTGCGAGTGTGTGATGAGTGTTTGCGAGTGGGTATGAGTGAGTGTGTGCGAGCGTGTGTGATTGTGTGTGAGTTTGCGTGAGTGTGTGCGACTGTGTGCATTTGAGTGAGTGTGTGCAATTGAGTGTGTGCGAGTGTGTGCAAGTGTGTGTGCGAGTGGGTATGAGTGAGTGTGTGCGAGTGTGTGCGAGTGTGTATGAGTGTGTATGAGTGTGTATGAGTGAGTGAGTGCGAGTGTGTGTGAGTGTGTGCGAGAGTGTGTGTGTGCGAGAGTGTGTGCGAGTGTGTATGAGTGAGTGTGTGCGAGAGTGTGTGCGAGTGTTTGATGAGTGTGTGCGAGCGTGTGTTATTGTGTGTGAGTGTGTGCAAGAGTGTGTGCGAGTGTGTAAGAGTGAGTGTGTGCGAGAGTGCGAGAGTGTGTGCGAGTGTGTGATGAATGTGTGCGAGTGTGTATGAGTGTGTGTGTGCGATTGTGTGCCAGTGTGTGCGAGTGTGTGCAACTGTGTGTGTTCGAGTGTGTGCCAGTGTTTGTGCGAGTGTGTGTGCGAGTGTGTGTGCGAGCGTGTGCGAGTGAATGTGTGGGAGTGTGTGTGTGAGAGTGTGTACGAGTGAGTGTGTGCGAGTGTGTGTGTGTGCGAGTGTGTGCGTGCGAGTGTGCATGAGAGTGCAAGTGTGTGTGAGTGTGTATGAGTGTGTATGAGTGAGTGTGTGTGAGTGTGTGTGAGTGTGTGCTTGTGAGTGTGTGCGAGTGTGTGCGTGCGAGTGTGCGTGAGTGTGCATGAGTGTGCATGAGTGTGCATGAGTGTGCACGAGTGTGTGTGAGTGTGTGCGAGTGTGTGTGTGCGAGTGTGTATGAGTGAGTGAGAATGAGTGTGTGTGTGCGAGTGTGATCGACTGGGCGCATGTGAGTGCGTGCGAGTGCATGTGATTGTGTGTGAGTGTGTGCGAGTGTGCGCAAGTGTGTGTGCGAGTGTGTATAAGTGAGTGTGTGCGAGTGTGCGTGAGTAAGTGTGTGTGAGTGTATGCGAGTGTGTGCAAGTGTGAGTGAGTGTGTGTGAGTGTGTATGAGTGAGTGTGTGCGAGTGTGTATGAGTGTGTATGAGTGAGTGTGTGCGAGTGTGTCGGAGTGTGTGTGCGAGTGTGTGAGTGAGTGTGTGCGAGTGTTCTCGAGTGTGTCTGTACGAGTGTGTGCGTACGATTGCGTGCGAGTGTGTGCGCGTGTGTGCGAGTGTGTGCGTGCAAGTGTGCATGAGTGTGCGAGTGTGTGTGAGTGTGTATGAGTGTGTATGAGTGAGTGTGTGCGAGTGTGTGTGAGTGTGTGCGAGAGTGTGTGCGAGTGTGTATGAGTGAGTGTGTGCGACTGTGTATGAGTGAGTGTGTGCAAGTGAGTGTGAGTGTGCGTGAGTGTGTGCGAGTGAGTGTGTGTGAGTGTGCATAAGTGTGTGCGAGTGTGTGTGTGTGAGGTTGTGTGAGTGTGTGCGAGTGAGTGTGTGCGAGTGTGTGTGAGTGTTTGCAAGTGTGCATGACTGTGTATGAGTGAGAATGTGCGAGTGTGTGTGTGTGAGTGAGTGCGAGTGTGTATGATTCAGAGTGTGCGAGTGTCTGCTATTGTGTGTGTGCGAGTGTTTGCGAGTTTTTGCGAGTGTGTGCTAGTGTGTGTTTGCAAGTGTGTGCGAGTGTATGTGAGTCTGTGCGATGACTGTGTGCGAGTGTGCACAAGTGTGTATGAGTGAGTGTGTGCGAGTGTGTGCGAGTGTGAGTGTGAGTGTGTACGAGTATTTGCGAGTGTTTTATGAGTGAGCGTGTGCGAGTGTGTGCGAGTGTGTGCGAGTGTGTGCGAGTGTGTGCGAGTGAGTGTGTGCGAGTGTGTATGAGTGTGTATGAGTGAGTGTGTGCGAGTGTGTGTGAGTGTTTGTGAGTGTGTGCGAGTGTGTGTGCGAGTGTGTGTGCGAGAGTGTGCGAGTGTGTATGAGTTAGTGTGTGCGAGTGTGTGTGTGTGCCAGTGTGGGCGAGTGTGTGCGAGTGTGTATGAGTGAGTGTGTGCGAGTGTGTGTGTGTGCCAGTGTGGGCGAGTGTGTGCGAGTGTGTATGAGTGTGTGTGTGCGAGTATGCACGAGTGTGTGTGCGAGTTTGTTCGCGTGTGTGTGCGAGTGTGTGTGAGTGTGTGTGTGCGAGTGAATATGAGTGAGTGTGTGTGTGTGTATAAGTGAGTGTGTGCGAGTGTGCGCGCGTGTGTGTGCGAGTGTGCGACTGTGTGTGTGATACTGTGTGCGAGTGTTTGAGTGTGTGCCAGTGTTTGTGTGAGTGTGTGCGAGTGTGTGTGCGAGTGTGTATGAGTGAGTGTGCGTGAGGGTGTGTGTGTGAGTGTGTGCAAGTGTGTGCGAGTGTGTGCAAGTGTGTGTGAGTGTGTGCAAGTGAGTGTGTGCAAGTGTGTATGAGTGAGTGTGTGCGAGTGAGTGTGTGCGAGTGTGTATGATTGAATGTGTGCAACTGTGTGCGAGTGTGTGGGAGTGAGTGTGTGGGAGTGTGTGTGAGTGTGCGTGCGAGTGTGTGCGAGTGTGTATAAGGGTGTGTGTGGGTGTGTGTGCGAATGTGTATGAGTGAGTGAGTGTGCTCAAGTGTGTGTGCGAGTCTGTGCAAATGTGTGCATGCGAGTGTGTGCGAGTGGGTATGAGTGAGTGTGTGTGAGTGTTTGCGAGTGTGTGTGAGTGTGCGTGAGTGTGTGCGAGTGTGTATGAGTGAGTATGTGCGAGAGTGTATGAGTGAGTGTGTGCGACTGTGTATGAGTGAGTGTGTGCGAGTGAGTGCGTGTGAGTTTGTGTGAGTGTGTGCGAGTGTGTGTGAGGTTGTGCGAGTGTGTGCGAGTGAGTGTGTGTGAGTGTGTGTGAGTGTGCATGACTGTGTATGAGTGAGTGTGTGCGAGTGTGTGTGAGTGAGTGTGTGCGAGTGTGTATCAGTCAGCCTGTGCGAGTGTGTGCTAGTGTGTGTGCGAGTGTGTGCGATTGTTTGCGAGTGTGTGCGATGAGTGTGTGCGAGTGTGCACGAGTGTGTATGAGTGAGTGTGTGCGAGTGTGTGCAAGTGTGAGTGCGAGTGTGTACGAGTATTTGCGAGTGTGTATGAGTGAGTGTGTGCGAGAGTGTGTGAGTGTGTGCGAGTGTTTGCGAGTGTGTGCTAGTGTGTGTGTGCGAGTGTGTGCGAGTGTGTGCGAGTGTGTCCGATGAGTGTGTGCGAGTGTGCACGAGTGTGTATGAGTGAGTGTGTGCGAGTGTGAGTGTGTATGGGTATTTGCGAGTGTGTATGAGTGAGTGTGTGCGAGTGTGTGAGAGTGTGTGCGAGTGTGTGTGCGAGTGTGTGTGTGCAAGTGTGTATGAGCGAGTGTGTGCGAGTGTGCGTGAGAGTGAGTGTGCGAGTTTGTGTGTGTGTGTGCGAGTGTGTGTGAGTGTGTGTGCGAGTGTGTGCGAGTGTGTGTGAGTGAGTGTGTGCGAGTGTGTGTGTGCCAGTGTGTGCCAGTGTGGGCGAGTGTGTGCGACTGTGTGTGTGCGAGTGTGCACGAGTGTGTGTGTGTGAGTGTGCACGAGTGTGTGTGTGTGAGTTTGTGCGTGTGTGTGTGTGCGAGTGTGCATGAGTGTGCGAGTGTGTATGAGTGTGTATGAGTGAGTATGTGCGAGTGTGTGTGAGTGTGTGCGAGAGTGTGTGCGCATGTGAGCGAGAGTGTGCGAGTGTGTATGAGTGAGTGTGTGCGAGTGTGTGCAAGTGTGCACGAGGGTGTGTGAGTGAGTGAGTGAGTGTGTGTGTGAATGTGTGTGAGTGTGTGCGAGTGTGTATGAGTGAGTGTGTGCGAGTTTGTGCGTGTGAGTGAGTGAATGTGTGTGAGTGTGTATGAGTGTTTGTGAGTGTGTGTGAGTGTGTGCGAGTGTGTGTGCGAGTGTGTATGAGTGAGTGTGTGCGAGTGTGTGTGTGCGAGTGAGTTTGTGTGAGTGTATGTGAATGTGTGCAAGTGTGTGCGAGTGAGTGAGTGTATGTGAGTGTGTGCGAGTGTGTGTAAGTGTGTGCAAGTGTGTGCGAGTGAGCGAGTGTGTGTGAGTGTGTGTAAGTGTGTGCGAGTGTGCGCGAGTGTGTGCGAGTGTGTATGAGTGAGTGTGTGTGAGTTTGTGTGAGTGTGCATGAGTGTGTGCGTGTGAGTGAGTGAGTGTGTGCGAGAGTGTATGAGTGAGTGTGTGTGAGTATGTGCGAGTGTGTGTGAGTGTGTGCGAGAGTGTGTGCGCATGTGAGCGAGAGTGTGCGAGTGTGTATGAGTGAGTGTGTGTGCGAGTGTGTGCGAGTGTGTGTGCGAGTGTGTGCGAGGGTGTATGAGGGTGTGTGCGGGTGTGTGTGCGAGTGTGTGTGCGAGTGTGTGTGTGCCAGTGTGTGCCAGTGTGGGCGAGTGTGTGCGACTGTGTGTGTGCGAGTGTGCACGAGTGTGTGTGTGTGAGTGTGCACGAGTGTGTGTTTGTGAGTTTGTGCGTGTGTGTGTGTGCGAGTGTGCATGAGTGTGCGAGTGTGTATGAGTGTGTATGAGTGAGTATGTGCGAGTGTGTGTGAGTGTGTGCGAGAGTGTGTGCGCATGTGAGCGAGAGTGTGCGAGTGTGTATGAGTGAGTGTGTGCGAGTGTGTGCAAGTGTGCACGAGGGTGTGTGAGTGAGTGAGTGAGTGTGTGTGTGAATGTGTGTGAGTGTGTGCGAGTGTGTATGAGTGAGTGTGTGCGAGTTTGTGCGTGTGAGTGAGTGAATGTGTGTGAGTGTGTATGAGTGTTTGTGAGTGTGTGTGAGTGTGTGCGAGTGTGTGTGCGAGTGTGTATGAGTGAGTGTGTGCGAGTGTGTGTGTGCGAGTGAGTTTGTGTGAGTGTATGTGAATGTGTGCAAGTGTGTGCGAGTGAGTGAGTGTATGTGAGTGTGTGCGAGTGTGTGTAAGTGTGTGCAAGTGTGTGCGAGTGAGCGAGTGTGTGTGAGTGTGTGTAAGTGTGTGCGAGTGTGCGCGAGTGTGTGCGAGTGTGTATGAGTGAGTGTGTGTGAGTTTGTGTGAGTGTGCATGAGTGTGTGCGTGTGAGTGAGTGAGTGTGTGCGAGAGTGTATGAGTGAGTGTGTGTGAGTGCGTGCGAGTGTGTGCGAGTGTGTGTGTGCGAGAGTGTATGAGTGAGTGAGTGCGCTTGTGCTCGAGTGTGTGTACAAGTGTGTGCTAATGTGTGCATGCGAGTGTGTGCGAGTGTGTGCGAGTGCGTATGAGTGAGTGTGTGCGAGTGTTTGCGAGTGTGTGTGAGTGTGTGTGAGTGAGTGTGAGTGAGTGTGTGGGAGTGTGTGGGAGTAAGTGTGTGTGAGTGTGTATGAGTGAGTGTGTGCAAGTGAGTATGTGTGAGTGTGCATGAATGTGTGCGAGTGAGTGTGTGTGAGTGTGCGTAAGTGTGTGCGAGTGTGTGTGAGGTTGTGCGAGTGTGTGTAAGTGAGTGTGTGCGAGTGTGTGTGAGTGTGCATGACTGTGTATGAGTGAGCATGTGCGAGTGTGTGTGAGTGAGCGTGTGCGAGTGTGTATGAGTGATCGTGTGCGAGTGTGTGCTAGTGTGTGTGTGCGAGTGTGTATGAGTGAGTGAGTGCGAGTGTGCTCAAGTTTGTGTACAAGTGTGTGCAAATGTGTGCATGCGATTGTGTGCGAGTGTGTGCGAGTGCGTATGAGTGAGTGTTTGTGAGTGTGTGTGAGTGTGTATGAGTGAGTGTGAGTGAGTGTGTGGGAGTGTGTGTGAGTAAGTGTTTGTGAGCGTGTATGAGTGAGTGTGTTAGAGTGTGCGTGAGTGTGTGCGAGTGTGTATGAGTGAGTGCGTGCGAGTATGTATGAGTGAGTGTGTGCGACTGTGTATGAGTGAGTGTGTGCAAGTGAGTGTGAGTGTGCGTGAGTGTGTGCGAGTGAGTGTGTGTGAGTGTGCATAAGTGTGTGCGAGTGTGTGTGTGAGGTTGTGTGAGTGTGTGCGAGTGAGTGTGTGCGAGTGTGTGTGAGTGTTTGCAAGTGTGCATGACTGTGTATGAGTGAGCATGTGCGAGTGTGTGTGTGTGAGTGAGTGCGAGTGTGTATGATTCAGAGTGTGCGAGTGTCTGCTATTGTGTGTGTGCGAGTGTTTGCGAGTTTTTGCGAGTGTGTGCTAGTGTGTGTTTGCGAGTGTGTGCGAGTGTATGTGAGTCTATGCGATGACTGTGTGCGAGTGTGCACAAGTGTGTATGAGTGAGTGTGTGCGAGTGTGTGCGAGTGTGAGTGTGAGTGTGTACGAGTATTTGCGAGTGTTTTATGAGTGAGCGTGTGCGAGTGTGTGCGAGTGTGTGCGAGTGTGTGCGAGTGTGTGCGAGTGAGTGTGTGCGAGTGTGTATGAGTGTGTATGAGTGAGTGTGTGCGAGTGTGTGTGAGTGTTTGTGAGTGTGTGTGAGTGTGTGTGCGAGTGTGTTTGCGAGTGTGTGCGAGTGTGTGTGCGAGAGTGTGCGAGTGTGTATGAGTTAGTGTGTGCGAGTGTGTGTGTGTGCCAGTGTGGGCGAGTGTGTGCGAGTGTGTATGAGTGAGTGTGTGCGAGTGTGTGTGTGTGCCAGTGTGGGCGAGTGTGTGCGAGTGTGTATGAGTGTGTGTGTGCGAGTATGCACGAGTGTGTGTGCGAGTTTGTTCGCGTGTGTGTGCGAGTGTGTGTGAGTGTGTGTGTGCGAGTGTATATGAGTGAGTGTGTGTGTGTGTATAAGTGAATGTGTGCGAGTGTGCGCGCGTGTGTGTGCGAGTGTGCGACTGTGTGTGTGCTACTGTGTGCGAGTGTTTGAGTGTGTGCCAGTGTTTGTGTGAGTGTGTGCGAGTGTGTGTGCGAGTGTGTATGAGTGAGTGTGCGTGAGGGTGTGTGTGCGAGTGTGTGCGAGTGTGTGCGTGCGAGTGTGTGCGAGTGTGTGTGTGCGAGTGTGTACGTGCGAGTGCATGCAAGTGTGTACGAGTGTGTGCGAGTGTGCGCGAGTGTGCGCGAGTGTGCATGAGTGTGCGTGAGTGTGTGCGAGTGTGTGCGAGTGTGTGCGAGTGTGTGCGAGTGTGTATGAGTGAGTGTGTGCGAGTGTGTGTGTGCAAATTTGTGCGAGTGTGTGTGCGAGTGTGCGTGTGCAAGTCTGTATGAGTGAGTGTGTGCGAATGTGTATGAGTGAGTGTGTGCGAGTGTGCGTGAGTGTGTGTGTGCGATTGTGTGCCAGTGTGTGCGAGTGTGTGCAACTGTGTGTGTTCGAGTGTGTGCCAGTGTTTGTGCGAGTGTGTGTGCGAGTGTGTGTGCGAGCGTGTGCGAGTGAATGTGTGGGAGTGTGTGTGTGAGAGTGTGTACGAGTGAGTGTGTGCGAGTGTGTGTGTGTGCGAGTGTGTGCGTGCGAATGTGCATGAGAGTGCAAGTGTGTGTGAGTGTGTATGAGTGTGTATGAGTGAGTGTGTGTGAGTGTGTGCGTGCGAGTGTGCGTGAGTGTGCATGAGTGTGCATGAGTGTGCATGAGTGTGCACGAGTGTGTGCGAGTGTGTGCGAGTGTGTGTGTGCGAGTGTGTATGAGTGAGTGAGAATGAGTGTGTGTGTGCGAGTGTGATCGACTGGGCGCATGTGAGTGCGTGCGAGTGCATGTGATTGTGTGTGAGTGTGTGCGAGTGTGTGCAAGTGTGTGTGCGAGTGTGTATAACTGAGTGTGTGCGAGTGTGCGTGAGTAAGTGTGTGTGAGTGTATGCGAGTGTGTGCAAGTGTGAGTGAGTGTGTGTGAGTGTGTATGAGTGAGTGTTTGCGAGTGTGTATGAGTGTGTATGAGTGAGTGTGTGCGAGTGTGTCGGAGTGTGTGTGCGAGTGTGTGAGTGAGTGTGTGCGAGTGTTCTCGAGTGTGTCTGTACGAGTGTGTGCGTACGATTGCGTGCGAGTGTGTGTGTGCGAGTGTGTATGAGTGAGTGAGAATGAGTGTGTGTGTGCGAGTGTGATCGACTGGGCGCATGTGAGTGCGTGCGAGTGCATGTGATTGTGTGTGAGTGTGTGCGAGTGTGTGCAAGTGTGTGTGCGAGTGTGTATAACTGAGTGTGTGCGAGTGTGCGTGAGTAAGTGTGTGTGAGTGTATGCGAGTGTGTGCAAGTGTGAGTGTGTGCGTGCAAGTGTGCATGAGTGTGCGAGTGTGTGTGAGTGTGTATGAGTGTGTATGAGTGAGTGTGTGCGAGTGTGTGTGAGTGTGTGCGAGAGTGTGTGCGAGTGTGTATGAGTGAGTGTGTGCGAGTGTGTGCAAGTGTACAAGACGGTGTGTGAGTGAGTGAGTGTGTGTGTGTGAATGTGTGTGAGTGTGTGCGAGTGTGTATGAGTGAGTGTGTGCGAGTTTGTGCGTGTGAGTGAGTGAATGTGTGTGAGTGAGTGTGTGCGAGTGTTCTCGAGTTTGTCTGTACGAGTGTGTGCGTACGATTGCGTGTGAGTGTGTGCGAGTGTGTGCGAGTGTGTGCGTGCGAGTGTGTGTGAGTGTGCATGAGTGTGCGAGTGTGTATGAGTGTGTATGAGTGAGTGTGTGCGAGTGTGTGTGAGTGTGTGCGAGAGTGTGTGCGCATGTGAGCGAGAGTGTGCGAGTGTGTATGAGTGAGTGTGTGCGAGTGTGTGCAAGTGTGCACGAGGGTGTGTGAGTGAGTGAGTGAGTGTGTGTGTGAATGTGTGTGAGTGTGTGCGAGTGTGTATGAGTGAGTGTGTGCGAGTTTGTGCGTGTGAGTGAGTGAATGTGTGTGAGTGTGTATGAGTGTTTGTGAGTGTGTGTGAGTGTGTGCGAGTGTGTGTGCGAGTGTGTATGAGTGAGTGTGTGCGAGTGTGTGTGTGCGAGTGAGTTTGTGTGAGTGTATGTGAATGTGTGCAAGTGTGTGCGAGTGAGTGAGTGTATGTGAGTGTGTGCGAGTGTGTGTAAGTGTGTGCAAGTGTGTGCGAGTGAGCGAGTGTGTGTGAGTGTGTGTAAGTGTGTGCGAGTGTGCGCGAGTGTGTGCGAGTGTGTATGAGTGAGTGTGTGTGAGTTTGTGTGAGTGTGCATGAGTGTGTGCGTGTGAGTGAGTGAGTGTGTGCGAGAGTGTATGAGTGAGTGTGTGTGAGTGCGTGCGAGTGTGTGCGAGTGTGTGTGTGCGAGAGTGTATGAGTGAGTGAGTGCGCTTGTGCTCGAGTGTGTGTACAAGTGTGTGCAAATGTGTGCATGCGAGTGTGTGCGAGTGTGTGCGAGTGCGTATGAGTGAGTGTGTGCGAGTGTTTGCGAGTGTGTGTGAGTGTGTGTGAGTGAGTGTGAGTGAGTGTGTGGGAGTGTGTGGGAGTAAGTGTGTGTGAGTGTGTATGAGTGAGTGTGTGCAAGTGAGTATGTGTGAGTGTGCATGAATGTGTGCGAGTGAGTGTGTGTGAGTGTGCTTAAGTGTGTGCGAGTGTGTGTGAGGTTGTGCGAGTGTGTGTAAGTGAGTGTGTGCGAGTGTGTGTGAGTGTGTGTGAGTGTGCATGACTGTGTATGAGTGAGCATGTGCGAGTGTGTGTGAGTGAGCGTGTGCGAGTGTGTATGAGTGATCGTGTGCGAGTGTGTGCTAGTGTGTGTGTGCGAGTGTGTATGAGTGAGTGAGTGCGAGTGTGCTCAAGTTTGTGTACAAGTGTGTGCAAATGTGTGCATGCGATTGTGTGCGAGTGTGTGCGAGTGCGTATGAGTGAGTGTTTGTGAGTGTGTGTGAGTGTGTATGAGTGAGTGTGAGTGAGTGTGTGGGAATGTGTGTGAGTAAGTGTTTGTGAGCGTGTATGAGTGAGTGTGTTAGAGTGTGCGTGAGTGTGTGCGAGTGTGTATGAGTGAGTGCGTGCGAGTGTGTATGAGTGAGTGTGTGCGACTGTGTATGAGTGAGTGTGTGCAAGTGAGTGTGAGTGTGCGTGAGTGTGTGCGAGTGAGTGTGTGTGAGTGTGCATAAGTGTGTGCGAGTGTGTGTGTGTGAGGTTGTGTGAGTGTGTGCGAGTGAGTGTGTGCGAGTGTGTGTGAGTGTTTGCAAGTGTGCATGACTGTGTATGAGTGAGCATGTGCGAGTGTGTGTGTGTGAGTGAGTGCGAGTGTGTATGATTCAGAGTGTGCGAGTGTCTGCTATTGTGTGTGTGCGAGTGTTTGCGAGTTTTTGCGAGTGTGTGCTAGTGTGTGTTTGCGAGTGTGTGCGAGTGTATGTGAGTCTGTGCGATGACTGTGTGCGAGTGTGCACAAGTGTGTATGAGTGAGTGTGTGCGAGTGTGTGCGAGTGTGAGTGTGAGTGTGTACGAGTATTTGCGAGTGTTTTATGAGTGAGCGTGTGCGAGTGTGTGCGAGTGTGTGTGAGTGTTTGTGAGTGTGTGCAAGTGTGTGTGCGAGTGTGTTTGCGAGTGTGTGCGAGTGTGTGTGCGAGAGTGTGCGAGTGTGTATGAGTTAGTGTGTGCGAGTGTGTGTGTGTGCCAGTGTGGGCGAGTGTGTGTGAGTGTGTATGAGTGAGTGTGTGTGAGTGTGTGTGTGTGCCAGTGTGGGCGAGTGTGTGCGAGTGTGTATGAGTGTGTGTGTGCGAGTATGCACGAGTGTGTGTGCGAGTTTGTTCGCGTGTGTGTGCGAGTGTGTGTGAGTGTGTGTGTGCGAGTGTATATGAGTGAGTGTGTGTGTGTGTATAAGTGAGTGTGTGCGAGTGTGCGCGCGTGTGTGTGCGAGTGTGCGACTGTGTGTGTGCTACTGTGTGCGAGTGTTTGAGTGTGTGCCAGTGTTTGTGTGAGTGTGTGCGAGTGTGTGTGCGAGTGTGTATGAGTGAGTGTGCGTGAGGGTGTGTGTGTGAGTGTGTGCGAGTGTGTGCGTGCGAGTGCGTGCGAGTGTGTGCGAGTGTGTGTGTGCGAGTGTGTACGTGCGAGTGCATGCAAGTGTGTACGAGTGTGTGCGAGTGTGCGCGAGTGTGCATGAGTGTGCGTGAGTGTGTGCGAGTGTGTGCGAGTGTGTGCGAGTGTGTGCGAGTGTGTATGAGTGAGTGTGTGCGAGTGTGTGTGAGTGTGTGCGAGAGTGTGTGCGAGTGTGTATGAGTGAGTGTGTGCGAGTGTGTGCAAGTGTACAAGACGGTGTGTGAGTGAGTGAGTGTGTGTGTGTGAACGTGTGTGAGTGTGTGCGAGTGTGTATGAGTGAGTGTGTGCGAGTTTGTGCGTGTGAGTGAGTGAATGTGTGTGAGTGAGTGTGTGCGAGTGTTCTCGAGTTTGTCTGTACGAGTGTGTGCGTACGATTGCGTGTGAGTGTGTGCGAGTGTGTGCGAGTGTGTGCGTGCGAGTGTGTGTGAGTGTGCATGAGTGTGCGAGTGTGTATGAGTGTGTATGAGTGAGTGTGTGCGAGTGTGTGTGAGTGTGTGCGAGAGTGTGTGCGCATGTGAGCGAGAGTGTGCGAGTGTGTATGAGTGAGTGTGTGCGAGTGTGTGCAAGTGTGCACGAGGGTGTGTGAGTGAGTGAGTGAGTGTGTGTGTGAATGTGTGTGAGTGTGTGCGAGTGTGTATGAGTGAGTGTGTGCGAGTTTGTGCGTGTGAGTGAGTGAATGTGTGTGAGTGTGTATGAGTGTTTGTGAGTGTGTGTGAGTGTGTGCGAGTGTGTGTGCGAGTGTGTATGAGTGAGTGTGTGTGAGTGTGTGTGTGCGAGTGAGTTTGTGTGAGTGTATGTGAATGTGTGCAAGTGTGTGCGAGTGAGTGAGTGTATGTGAGTGTGTGCGAGTGTGTGTAAGTGTGTGCAAGTGTGTGCGAGTGAGCGAGTGTGTGTGAGTGTGTGTAAGTGTGTGCGAGTGTGCGCGAGTGTGTGCGAGTGTGTATGAGTGAGTGTGTGTGAGTTTGTGTGAGTGTGCATGAGTGTGTGCGTGTGAGTGAGTGAGTGTGTGCGAGAGTGTATGAGTGAGTGTGTGTGAGTGCGTGCGAGTGTGTGCGAGTGTGTGTGTGCGAGAGTGTATGAGTGAGTGAGTGCGCTTGTGCTCGAGTGTGTGTACAAGTGTGTGCAAATGTGTGCATGCGAGTGTGTGCGAGTGTGTGCGAGTGCGTATGAGTGAGTGTGTGCGAGTGTTTGCGAGTGTGTGTGAGTGTGTGTGAGTGAGTGTGAGTGAGTGTGTGGGAGTGTGTGGGAGTAAGTGTGTGTGAGTGTGTATGAGTGAGTGTGTGCAAGTGAGTATGTGTGAGTGTGCATGAATGTGTGCGAGTGAGTGTGTGTGAGTGTGCTTAAGTGTGTGCGAGTGTGTGTGAGGTTGTGCGAGTGTGTGTAAGTGAGTGTGTGCGAGTGTGTGTGAGTGTGTGTGAGTGTGCATGACTGTGTATGAGTGAGCATGTGCGAGTGTGTGTGAGTGAGCGTGTGCGAGTGTGTATGAGTGATCGTGTGCGAGTGTGTGCTAGTGTGTGTGTGCGAGTGTGTATGAGTGAGTGAGTGCGAGTGTGCTCAAGTTTGTGTACAAGTGTGTGCAAATGTGTGCATGCGATTGTGTGCGAGTGTGTGCGAGTGCGTATGAGTGAGTGTTTGTGAGTGTGTGTGAGTGTGTATGAGTGAGTGTGAGTGAGTGTGTGGGAGTGTGTGTGAGTAAGTGTTTGTGAGCGTGTATGAGTGAGTGTGTTAGAGTGTGCGTGAGTGTGTGCGAGTGTGTATGAGTGAGTGCGTGCGAGTGTGTATGAGTGAGTGTGTGCGACTGTGTATGAGTGAGTGTGTGCAAGTGAGTGTGAGTGTGCGTGAGTGTGTGCGAGTGAGTGTGTGTGAGTGTGCATAAGTGTGTGCGAGTGTGTGTGTGTGAGGTTGTGTGAGTGTGTGCGAGTGAGTGTGTGCGAGTGTGTGTGAGTGTTTGCAAGTGTGCATGACTGTGTATGAGTGAGCATGTGCGAGTGTGTGTGTGTGAGTGAGTGCGAGTGTGTATGATTCAGAGTGTGCGAGTGTCTGCTATTGTGTGTGTGCGAGTGTTTGCGAGTTTTTGCGAGTGTGTGCTAGTGTGTGTTTGCGAGTGTGTGCGAGTGTATGTGAGTCTGTGCGATGACTGTGTGCGAGTGTGCACAAGTGTGTATGAGTGAGTGTGTGCGAGTGTGTGCGAGTGTGAGTGTGAGTGTGTACGAGTATTTGCGAGTGTTTTATGAGTGAGCGTGTGCGAGTGTGTGCGAGTGTGTGTGAGTGTTTGTGAGTGTGTGCAAGTGTGTGTGCGAGTGTGTTTGCGAGTGTGTGCGAGTGTGTGTGCGAGAGTGTGCGAGTGTGTATGAGTTAGTGTGTGCGAGTGTGTGTGTGTGCCAGTGTGGGCGAGTGTGTGTGAGTGTGTATGAGTGAGTGTGTGTGAGTGTGTGTGTGTGCCAGTGTGGGCAAGTGTGTGCGAGTGTGTATGAGTGTGTGTGTGCGAGTATGCACGAGTGTGTGTGCGAGTTTGTTCGCGTGTGTGTGCGAGTGTGTGTGAGTGTGTGTGTGCGAGTGTATATGAGTGAGTGTGTGTGTGTGTATAAGTGAGTGTGTGCGAGTGTGCGCGCGTGTGTGTGCGAGTGTGCGACTGTGTGTGTGCTACTGTGTGCGAGTGTTTGAGTGTGTGCCAGTGTTTGTGTGAGTGTGTGCGAGTGTGTGTGCGAGTGTGTATGAGTGAGTGTGCGTGAGGGTGTGTGTGTGAGTGTGTGCGAGTGTGTGCGTGCGAGTGCGTGCGAGTGTGTGCGAGTGTGTGTGTGCGAGTGTGTACGTGCGAGTGCATGCAAGTGTGTACGAGTGTGTGCGAGTGTGCGCGAGTGTGCATGAGTGTGCGTGAGTGTGTGCGAGTGTGTGCGAGTGTGTGCGAGTGTGTGCGAGTGTGTATGAGTGAGTGTGTGCGAGTGTGTGTGTGCAAATTTGTGCGAGTGTGTGTGCGAGTGTGCATGTGCGAGTCTGTATGAGTGAGTGTGTGCGAATGTGTATGAGTGAGTGTGTGCGAGTGTGCGTGAGTGTGTGTGTGCGATTGTGTGCCAGTGTGTGCGAGTGTGTGCAACTGTGTGTGTTCGAGTGTGTGCCAGTGTTTGTGCGAGTGTGTGTGCGAGTGTGTGTGCGAGCGTGTGCGAGTGAATGTGTGGGAGTGTGTGTGTGAGAGTGTGTACGAGTGAGTGTGTGCGAGTGTGTGTGTGTGCGAGTGTTTGTGTGGGAGTGTGTATGAGTGAGTGTGCGCGAGTGTATGTGTGCGAGTGTGTGCGAGTGTGTGCATACCAGTGCGTGCGAGTGCATGCAATTGTGTGCGAGTGTGTGTGTGAGTGTGTGCGAGAGTGTGCGAGTGAGTGAGTGTGTGTGAGTGTTTGCAAGTGTGTGCAAGTGTATGCGAGTGTGTATGAGTGTGTATGAGTGAGTGTGTGTGAGTGTGTGCGAGTGTGTGTGAGTGTGTATGAGTGAGTGTGTGCGAGTGTGTGTGAGTGTGTGCGAGTGTGTGTGAGTGAGTGTGTGCGAGTGTTCTCGAGTGTGTCTGTACGAGTGTGTGTGAGCGTGTGCTTGTGAGTGTGTGCGAGTGTGTGCGTGCGAGTGTGCGCGAGTGTGCATGAGTGTGCATGAGTGTGCGCGAGTGTGTGCGAGTGTGTGCGAGTGTGTGTGTGCGAGTGTGTATGAGTGAGTGAGAATGAGTGTGTGTGTGTGAGTTTGATCGACTGGGCGCATGTGAGTGCGTGCGAGTGCATGTGATTGTGTGTGAGTGTGTGTGAGTGTGTGCAAGTGTGTGTGCGAGTGTGTATAAGTGAGTGTTTGTGAGTGTGCGTGAGTAAGTGTGTGTGAGTGTATGCGAGTGTGTGCAAGTGTGAGTGAGTGTGTGTGAGTGTGTATGAGTGAGTGTGTGCGAGTGTGTATGAGTGTGTATGAGTGAGTGTGTGCGAGTGTTCTCAAGTGTGTCTGTACGAGTGTGTGCGTACGATTGCGTGCGAGTGTGTGCGCGTGTGTGCGAGTGTGTGCGTGCGAGTGTGCATGAGTGTGCGAGTGTGTGTGAGTGTGTATGAGTGTGTATGAGTGAGTGTGTGCGAGTGTGTGTGAGTGTGTGCGAGAGTGTGTGCGCATGTGAGCGAGTGTGTGCGAGTGTGTATGAGTGAGTGTGTGCGAGTGTGTGCAAGTGTGCAAGAGGGTGTGTGAGTGAGTGAGTGTGTGTGTGTGAATGTGCGTGAGTGTGTGCAAGTGTGTATGAGTGAGTGTGTGCGAGTTTGTGCGTGTGAGTGAGTGAATGTGTGTGAGTGAGTGTGGGCAAGTGTTCTCGAGTTTGTCTGTACGAGTGTGTGCATACGATTGCGTGTGAGTGTGTGCGAGTGTGTGCGAGTGAGTGAGTGTGTGTGAGTGTGTGCGAGTGTGTGTAAGTGTGTGTGAGTGTGCGCAAGTGTGTGCGAGTGTGTATGAGTGAGTGTGTGTGAGTTTGTGTGAGTGTGCGTGAGTGTGTGCATGTGAGTGAGTGAGTGTGTGTGAGTGTGTGCGAGAGTGTATGAGTGAGTGTGTGTGAGTGCGTGCGAGTGTGTGCGAGTGTGTGCCAGTGTGGGCGAGTGTGTGCGACTGTGTGTGTGCGAGTGTGCATGAGTGTGTGTATGCGAGTGTGTATGAGTGTGTGCGTGCGAGTGTGTATGAGTGAGTGTGTGCGAGTGTGTATGAGTGAGTGTGTGAGAGTGTGTGCGAGTGTGTGTGCGAGTATGTGCCAGTGTGTGCGACTGTGTGTGTGTGACTGTGTGTGAGTGTTTGAGTGTGTGCCAGTGTTTGTGCAAGTGTGTGTGCGAGTGTGTGCGAGTGTGTATGAGTGACTGTCCTCGAGTGTGTGTGTGCGAGTATGTGCGAGTGTGTGCGTGCGAGTGCGTGAGAGTGTGTGCGACTGAGTGTGTGCGAGTGTGTGCGTGCGAGTGCATGCGAGTGTGTACGAGTGTGTGCGAGTGTGTGCGTGCGAGTGTGCGTTAATGTTCATGAGTGTGCGCGAGTGAGTGCGAGTGTTTGCGAGTGTGTGCGAGTGTGTATGAGTGAGTGTGTGCGACTGTGTATGAGTGAGTGTGTGCAAGTGAGTGTGTGTGAGTGTGCGTGAGTGTGTGCGAGTGTGTGTGTGAGTGTGCGTAAGTGTGTGCGAGTGTGTGTGTGTGAGGTTGTGCGAGTGTGTGTGAGTGAGTGTGTGCGAGTGTGTATGAGTCAGTGTGTGCGAGTGTGTGCTAGTGTGTGTGTGCGAGTGTGTGCGAGTGTTTGCGAGTGTGTGCTAGTGTGTGTGTGTGCGAGTGTGTGCGAGTGTTTGCGAGTGTGTGCGATGAGTGTGTGCGAGTGTGCACGAGTGTGTATGAGTGAGTGTGTGCGAGTGTGAGTGCGAGTGTGTATGAGTATTTGCGAGTGTGTATGAGTGAGTGTGTGCGAGAGTGTGCGAGTGTGTGCGAGTGAGTGTGTGCGAGTGTGTATGAGTGTGTATGAGTGAGTGTGTGCAAGTGTGTGCGAGTGTTTGTGAGTGTGTGCGAGTGTGTGTGCGAGTGTGTGTGCGAGAGTGGGCGAGTGTGTATGAGTGAGTGTGTACGAGTGTGTATGAGTGAGTGTGTGCGAGTGTGTGTGTGTGCCAGTGTGGGCGAGTGTGTGCGAGTGTGTATGAGTGAGTGTGTGCGAGTGTGTGTGCGCAAATTTGTGCGAGTGTGTGTGCGAGTGTGCGTGTGCGAGTCTGTATGAGTGAGTGTGTGCGAGTGTGTATGAGTGAGTGTGTGCGAGTGTGCGCGAGTGTGTGTGTGCGATTGTGTGCCAGTGTGTGCGAGTGTGTGCAACTGTGTGTGTTCGAGTGTGTGAGTGTGTGCCAGTGTTTGTGCGAGTGTGTGTGCGAGTGTGTGTGCGAGCGTGTGCGAGTGAATGTGTGGGAGTGTGTGTGTGAGAGTGTGTACGAGTGAGTGTGTGTGAGTGTGTGTGTGTGCGAGTGTTTGTGTGGGAGTGTGTATGAGTGAGTGTGCGCGAGTGTGTGTGTGCGAGTGTGTGCGAGTGTGTGCATACGAGTGTGTGCGAGTGCATGCAATTGTGTGCGAGTGTGTGTGTGAGTGTGTGCGAGTGTGTGCGAGTGAGTGAGTGTGTGTGAGTGTTTGCAAGTGTGTGCAAGTGTATGCGAGTGTGTTTGAGTGTGTATGAGTGAGTGTGTGTGAGTGTGTGCGAGTGTGTGCGAGTGTGTATGAGTGAGTGTGTGCGAGTGTGTGTGCGAGTGTTTGCGAGTGTGTGTGAGTGAGTGTGTGCGAGTGTGCTCCAGTGTGTCTGTACGAGTGTGTGTGAGCGTGTGCTTGTGAGTGTGTGCGAGTGTGTGCGTGCGAGTGTGCGCGAGTGTGCATGAGTGTGCATGAGTGTGCGCGAGTGTGTGCGAGTTTGTGCGAGTGTGTGTGTGCGAGTGTGTATGAGTGAGTGTGAGTGAGTGTGTGGGAGTGTGTGTGAGTAAGTGTTTGTGAGCGTGTATGAGTGAGTGTGTTAGAGTGTGCGTGAGTGTGTGCGAGTGTGTATGAGTGAGTGCGTGCGAGTGTGTATGAGTGAGTGTGTGCGACTGTGTATGAGTGAGTGTGTGCAAGTGAGTGTGAGTGTGCGTGAGTGTGTGCGAGTGAGTGTGTGTGAGTGTGCATAAGTGTGTGCGAGTGTGTGTGTGTGAGGTTGTGTGAGTGTGTGCGAGTGAGTGTGTGCGAGTGTGTGTGAGTGTTTGCAAGTGTGCATGACTGTGTATGAGTGAGCATGTGCGAGTGTATGTGTGTGAGTGAGTGCGAGTGTGTATGATTCAGAGTGTGCGAGTGTCTGCTATTGTGTGTGTGCGAGTGTTTGCGAGTTTTTGCGAGTGTGTGCTAGTGTGTGTTTGCGAGTGTGTGCGAGTGTATGTGAGTCTGTGCGATGACTGTGTGCGAGTGTGCACAAGTGTGTATGAGTGAGTGTGTGCGAGTGTGTGCGAGTGTGAGTGTGAGTGTGTACGAGTATTTGCGAGTGTTTTATGAGTGAGCGTGTGCGAGTGTGTGCGAGTGTGTGCGAGTGTGTGCGAGTGTGTGCGAGTGAGTGTGTGCGAGTGTGTATGAGTGTGTATGAGTGAGTGTGTGCGAGTGTGTGTGAGTGTTTGTGAGTGTGTGCGAGTGTGTGTGCGAGTGTGTTTGCGAGTGTGTGCGAGTGTGTGTGCGAGAGTGTGCGAGTGTGTATGAGTTAGTGTGTGCGAGTGTGTGTGTGTGCCAGTGTGGGCGAGTGTGTGCGAGTGTGTATGAGTGAGTGTGTGCGAGTGTGCGCGAGTGTGTGTGTGCGATTGTGTGCCAGTGTGTGCGAGTGTGTGCAACTGTATGTGTTCGAGTGTGTGAGTGTGTGCCAGTGTTTGTGCGAGTGTGTGTGCGAGTGTGTGTGCGAGCGTGTGCGAGTGAATGTGTGGGAGTGTGTGTGTGAGAGTGTGTACGAGTGAGTGTGTGTGAGTGTGTGTGTGTGCGAGTGTTTGTGTGGGAGTGTGTATGAGTGAGTGTGCGCGAGTGTGTGTGTGCGAGTGTGTGCGAGTGTGTGCATACGAGTGTGTGCGAGTGCATGCAATTGTGTGCGAGTGTGTGTGTGAGTGTGTGCGAGTGTGTGCGAGTGAGTGAGTGTGTGTGAGTGTTTGCAAGTGTGTGCAAGTGTATGCGAGTGTGTTTGAGTGTGTATGAGTGAGTGTGTGTGAGTGTGTGCGAGTGTGTGCGAGTGTGTATGAGTGAGTGTGTGCGAGTGTGTGTGCGAGTGTTTGCGAGTGTGTGTGAGTGAGTGTGTGCGAGTGTGCTCCAGTGTGTCTGTACGAGTGTGTGTGAGCGTGTGCTTGTGAGTGTGTGCGAGTGTGTGCGTGCGAGTGTGCGCGAGTGTGCATGAGTGTGCATGAGTGTGCGCGAGTGTGTGCGAGTTTGTGCGAGTGTGTGTGTGCGAGTGTGTATGAGTGAGTGAGAATGAGTGTGTGTGTGCGAGTGTGATCGACTGGGCGCATGTGAGTGCGTGCGAGTGCATGTGATTGTGTGTGAGTGTGTGCGAGTGTGTGCAAGTGTGTGTGCGAGTGTGTATAAGTGAGTGTGTGCGAGTGTGCGTGAGTAAGTGTGTGTGAGTGTATGCGAGTGTGTGCAAGTGTGAGTGAGTGTGTGTGAGTGTGAATGAGTGAGTGTGTGCGAGTGTGTATGAGTGTGTATGAGTGAGTGTGTGCGAGTGTGTCGGAGTGTGTGTGCGAGTGTGTGAGTGAGTGTGTGCGGGTGTTCTCGAGTGTGTCTGTACGAGTGTGTGCGTACGATTGCGTGCGAGTGTGTGCGCGTGTGTGCGAGTGTGTGCGTGCAAGTGTGCATGAGTGTGCGAGTGTGTGTGAGTGTGTATGAGTGTGTATGAGTGAGTGTGTGCGAGTGTGTGTGAGTGTGTGCGAGAGTGTGTGCGCATGTGAGCGAGTGTGTGCGAGTGTGTATGAGTGAGTGTGTGCGAGTGTGTGCAAGTGTGCAAGACGGTGTGTGAGTGAGTGAGTGTGTGTGTGTGAATGTGTGTGAGTGTGTGCGAGTGTGAATGAGTGAGTGTGTGCGAGTTTGTGCGTGTGAGTGAGTGAATGTGTGTGAGTGAATGTGTGCGAGTGTTCTCGAGTTTGTCTGTACGAGTGTGTGCGTACGATTGCGTGTGAGTGTGTGCGAGTGTGTGCGAGTGTGTGCGTGCGAGTGTGTGTGAGTGTGCATGAGTGTGCGAGTGTGTATGAGTGTGTATAAGTGAGTGTGTGCGAGTGTGTGTGAGTGTGTGCGAGAGCGTGTGCGCATGTGAGCGAGAGTGTGCGAGTGTGTATGAGTGAGTGTGTGCGAGTGTGTGCAAGTGTGCATGAGGGTTTGTGAGTGAGTGAGTGTGTGTGTGTGAATGTGTGTGAGTGTGTGCGAGTGTGTTTGAGTGAGTGTGTGCGAGTTTGTGCGTGTGAGTGAGTGAATGTGTGTGAGTGTGTATGAGTGTTTGTGAGTGTGTGTGAGCGAGTGTGTGTGCGAGTGTGTATGAGTGAGTGTGTGTGAGTTTGTGTGAGTTTGTGTGAGTGTATGTGAATGTGTGCAAGTGTGTGCGAGTGATTGAGTGTATGTGAGTGTGTGCGAGTGTGTGTAAGTGTGTGCAAGTGTGTGCGAGTGAGTGAGTGTGTGTGAGTGTGTGTAAGTGTGTGCGAGTGTGCACGAGTAAGTGTGTGCGAGTGTGCTTGAGTGTGTGTATGAGTATGTGCAAATGTGTGCATGCGAGTGTGTGCGAGTGCGTATGAGTGAGTGTGTACGAGTGTTTGCGAGTGTGTTTGAGTGTGTGTGAGTGAGTGTGTGGGATTGTGTGTGAGTAAGTGTGTGTGAGTGTGTATGAGTGAGTGTGTTAGAGTGTGCGTGAGTGTGTGCGAGTGTGTATGAGTGAGTGTGTGCAAGTGTGTATGAGTGAGTGTGTGCGAATGTGTATGAGTGAGTGTGTGCAAGTGAGTGTGAGTGTGCGTGAGTGTGTGCGAGAGAGTGTGTGTGAGTGTGCGTAAGTGTGTGCGAGTGTGTGTGTGTGAGGTTGTGCGAGTGTGTGCGAGTAAGTGTGTGCGAGTGTGTGTGAGTGTGTGCAAGTGTGCATGACTGTGTATGAGTGAGCATGTGCGAGTGTGTGTGTGTGAGTGAGTGCGAGTGTGTATGAGTCAGCATGTGCGACTGTGTGCTAGTGTGTGTGTGCGAGTGTTTGCGAGTGTGTGCGACTGTGTGTGTGCGAGTGTGCATGAGTGTGTGTGTGTGAGTGTGCACGAGTGTGTGTGTGTGAGTTTGTGCGCGTGTGTGTGCGAGTGTGTGCGAGTGTGTGCGTGCGAGTGTGTATGAGTGAGTGTGTATGAGTGAGTGTGTGAGAATGTGCGCGAATGTGTGTGCGAGGGTGTGCCAGTGTGTGCGACTGTGTGTGTGTGACTGTGTGTGAGTGTTTGAGTGTGTGCCAGTGTTTGTGCAAGTGTGTGTGCGAGTGTGTATGAGTGAGTGTCCTCGAGTGTGTGTGTGCGAGTATGTGCGAGTGTGTGCGTGCGAGTGCGTGAGAGTGTGTGCGAGTATGTGTGTGCTTGCGAGTGCATGCGAGTGTGTACGAGTGTGTGCGAGTGTGTGCGTGCGAGTGTGCGTTAGTGTGCATGAGTGTGCGCGAGTGAGTGCGAGTGTTTGCGAGTGTGTGCGAGTGTGTGTGCGAGAGTGTGCGAGTGTGTGTGCGAGAGTGTGCGAGTGTGTATGAGTGAGTGTGTGCGAGTGTGTGTGTGCCAGTGTGGGCGAGTGTGTGCGACTGTGTGTGTGCGAGTGTGAGTGTGTGCGAGTGTGTGCGTGCGAGTGTGCATGAGTGTGCAAGTGTGTGTGAGTGTGTATGAGTGTGTATGAGTGAGTGTGTGTGAGTGTGTGTGAGTGTGTGCTTGTGAGTGTGTGCGAGTGTGTGCGTGCGAGTGTGCGTGAGTGTGCATGAGTGTGCATGAGTGTGCATGAGTGTGCACGAGTGTGTGCGAGTGTGTGCGAGTGTGTGTGTGCGAGTGTGTATGAGTGAGTGAGAATGAGTGTGTGTGTGCGAGTGTGATCGACTGGGCGCATGTGAGTGCGTGCGAGTGCATGTGATTGTGTGTGAGTGTGTGCGAGTGTGCGCAAGTGTGTGTGCGAGTGTGTATAAGTGAGTGTGTGCGAGTGTGCGTGAGTAAGTGTGTGTGAGTGTATGCGAGTGTGTGCAAGTGTGAGTGAGTGTGTGTGAGTGTGTATGAGTGAGTGTGTGCGAGTGTGTATGAGTGTGTATGAGTGAGTGTGTGCGAGTGTGTCGGAGTGTGTGTGCGAGTGTGTGAGTGAGTGTGTGCGAGTGTTCTCGAGTGTGTCTGTACGAGTGTGTGCGTACGATTGCGTGCGTGTGTGTGCGCGTGTGTGCGAGTGTGTGCGTGCAAGTGTGCATGAGTGTGCGAGTGTGTGTGAGTGTGTATGAGTGTGTATGAGTGAGTGTGTGCGAGTGTGTGTGAGTGTGTGCGAGAGTGTGTGCGAGTGTGTATGAGTGAGTGTGTGCGAGTGTGTGCAAGTGTACAAGACGGTGTGTGAGTGAGTGATTGTGTGTGTGTGAATGTGTGTGAGTGTGTGCGAGTGTGTATGAGTGAGTGTGTGCGAGTTTGTGCGTGTGAGTGAGTGAATGTGTGTGAGTGAGTGTGTGCGAGTGTTCTCGAGTTTGTCTGTACGAGTGTGTGCGTACGATTGCGTGTGAGTGTGTGCGAGTGTGTGCGAGTGTGTGCGTGCGAGTGTGTGTGAGTGTGCATGAGTGTGCGAGTGTGTATTAGTGTGTATGAGTGAGTGTGTGCGAGTGTGTGTGAGTGTGTGCGAGAGTGTGTGCGCATGTGAGCGAGAGTGTGCGAGTGTGTATGAGTGAGTGTGTGCGAGTGTGTGCAAGTGTGCACGAGGGTGTGTGAGTGAGTGAGTGAGTGTGTGTGTGATTGTGTGTGAGTGTGTGCGAGTGTGTATGAGTGAGTGTGTGCGAGTTTGTGCGTGTGAGTGAGTGAATGTGTGTGAGTGTGTATGAGTGTTTGTGAGTGTGTGTGAGTGTGTGCGAGTGTGTGTGCGAGTGTGTATGAGTGAGTGTGTGCGAGTGTGTGTGTGCGAGTGAGTTTGTGTGAGTGTATGTGAATGTGTGCAAGTGTGTGCGAGTGAGTGAGTGTATGTGAGTGTGTGCGAGTGTGTGTAAGTGTGTGCAAGTGTGTGCGAGTGAGCGAGTGTGTGTGAGTGTGTGTAAGTGTGTGCGAGTGTGCGCGAGTGTGTGCGAGTGTGTATGAGTGAGTGTGTGTGAGTTTGTGTGAGTGTGCATGAGTGTGTGCGTGTGAGTGAGTGAGTGTGTGTGAGAGTGTATGAGTGAGTGTGTGTGAGTGCGTGCGAGTGTGTGCGAGTGTGTGTATGCGAGAGTGTATGAGTGAGTGAGTGCGCTTGTGCTCGAGTGTGTGTACAAGTGTGTGCAAATGTGTGCATGCGAGTGTGTGCGAGTGTGTGCGAGTGCGTATGAGTGAGTGTGTGCGAGTGTTTTCGAGTGTGTGTGAGTGTGTGTGAGTGAGTGTGAGTGAGTGTGTGGGAGTGTGTGGGAGTAAATGTGTGTGAGTGTGTATGAGTGAGTGTGTGCAAGTGAGTATGTGTGAGTGTGCATGAATGTGTGCGAGTGAGTGTGTGTGAGTGTGCGTAAGTGTGTGCGAGTGTGTGTGAGGTTGTGCGAGTGTGTGTAAGTGAGTGTGTGCGAGTGTGTGTGAGTGTGTGTGAGTGTGCATGACTGTGTATGAGTGAGCATGTGCGAGTGTGTGTGAGTGAGCATGTGCGAGTGTGTATGAGTGATCGTGTGCGAGTGTGTGCTAGTGTGTGTGTGCGAGTGTGTATGAGTGAGTGAGTGCGAGTGTGCTCAAGTTTGTGTACAAGTGTGTGCAAATGTGTGCATGCGATTGTGTGCGAGTGTGTGCGAGTGCGTATGAGTGAGTGTTTGTGAGTGTGTGTGAGTGTGTATGAGTGAGTGTGAGTGAGTGTGTGGGAGTGTGTGTGAGTAAGTGTTTGTGAGCGTGTATGAGTGAGTGTGTTAGAGTGTGCGTGAGTGTGTGCGAGTGTGTATGAGTGAGTGCGTGCGAGTATGTATGAGTGAGTGTGTGCGACTGTGTATGAGTGAGTGTGTGCAAGTGAGTGTGAGTGTGCGTGAGTGTGTGCGAGTGAGTGTGTGTGAGTGTGCATAAGTGTGTGCGAGTGTGTGTGTGTGAGGTTGTGTGAGTGTGTGCGAGTGAGTGTGTGCGAGTGTGTGTGAGTGTTTGCAAGTGTGCATGACTGTGTATGAGTGAGCATGTGCGAGTGTGTGTGTGTGAGTGAGTGCGAGTGTGTATGATTCAGAGTGTGCGAGTGTCTGCTATTGTGTGTGTGCGAGTGTTTGCGAGTTTTTGCGAGTGTGTGCTAGTGTGTGTTTGCGAGTGTGTGCGAGTGTATGTGAGTCTATGCGATGACTGTGTGCGAGTGTGCACAAGTGTGTATGAGTGAGTGTGTGCGAGTGTGTGCGAGTGTGAGTGTGAGTGTGTACGAGTATTTGCGAGTGTTTTATGAGTGAGCGTGTGCGAGTGTGTGCGAGTGTGTGCGAGTGTGTGCGAGTGTGTGCGAGTGAGTGTGTGCGAGTGTGTATGAGTGTGTATGAGTGAGTGTGTGCGAGTGTGTGTGAGTGTTTGTGATTGTGTGCGAGTGTGTGTGCGAGTGTGTTTGCGAGTGTGTGCGAGTGTGTGTGCGAGAGTGTGCGAGTGTGTATGAGTTAGTGTGTGCGAGTGTGTGTGTGTGCCAGTGTGGGCGAGTGTGTGCGAGTGTGTATGAGTGAGTGTGCGCGAGTGTGTGTGTGTGCCAGTGTGGGTGAGTGTGTGCGAGTGTGTATGAGTGTGTGTGTGCGAGTATGCACGAGTGTGTGTGCGAGTTTGTTCGCGTGTGTGTGCGAGTGTGTGTGAGTGTGTGTGTGCGAGTGTATATGAGTGAGTGTGTGTGTGTGTATAAGTGAGTGTGTGCGAGTGTGCGCGCGTGTGTGTGCGAGTGTGCGACTGTGTGTGTGCTACTGTGTGCGAGTGTTTGAGTGTGTGCCAGTGTTTGTGTGAGTGTGTGCGAGTGTGTGTGCGAGTGTGTATGAGTGAGTGTGCGTGAGGGTGTGTGTGCGAGTGTGTGCGAGTGTGTGCGTGCGAGTGCGTGCGAGTGTGTGCGAGTGTGTGTGCGAGTGTGTACGTGCGAGTGCATGCAAGTGTGTACGAGTGTGTGCGAGTGTGCGCGAGTGTGCATGAGTGTGCGTGAGTGTGTGCGAGTGTGTGCGAGTGTGTGCGAGTGTGTGCGAGTGTGTATGAGTGAGTGTGTGCGAGTGTGTGTGTGCAAATTTGTGCGAGTGTGTGTGCGAGTGTGCGTGTGCGAGTCTGTATGAGTGAGTGTGTGCGAATGTGTATGAGTGAGTGTGTGCGAGTGTGCGTGAGTGTGTGTGTGCGATTGTGTGCCAGTGTGTGCGAGTGTGTGCAACTGTGTGTGTTCGAGTGTGTGCCAGTGTTTGTGCGAGTGTGTGTGCGAGTGTGTGTGCGAGCGTGTGCGAATGAATGTGTGGGAGTGTGTGTGTGAGAGTGTGTACGAGTGAGTGTGTGCGAGTGTGTGTGTGTGCGAGTGTGTGCGTGCGAGTGTGCATGAGTGTGCAAGTGTGTGTGAGTGTGTATGAGTGTGTATGAGTGAGTGTGTGTGAGTGTGTGTGAGTGTGTGCTTGTGAGTGTGTGCGAGTGTGTGCGTGCGAGTGTGCGTGAGTGTGCATGAGTGTGCATGAGTGTGCATGAGTGTGCACGAGTGTGTGCGAGTGTGTGCGAGTGTGTGTGTGCGAGTGTGTATGAGTGAGTGAGAATGAGTGTGTGTGTGCGAGTGTGATCGACTCGGCGCATGTGAGTGCGTGCGAGTGCATGTGATTGTGTGTGAGTGTGTGCGAGTGTGCGCAAGTGTGTGTGCGAGTGTGTATAAGTGAGTGTGTGCGAGTGTGCGTGAGTAAGTGTGTGTGAGTGTATGCGAGTGTGTGCAAGTGTGAGTGAGTGTGTGTGAGTGTGTATGAGTGAGTGTGTGCGAGTGTGTATGAGTGTGTATGAGTGAGTGTGTGCGAGTGTGTCGGAGTGTGTGTGCGAGTGTGTGAGTCAGTGTGTGCGAGTGTTCTCGAGTGTGTCTGTACGAGTGTGTGCGTACGATTGCGTGCGAGTGTGTGCGCGTGTGTGCGAGTGTGTGCGTGCAAGTGTGCATGAGTGTGCGAGTGTGTGTGAGTGTGTATGAGTGTGTATGAGTGAGTGTGTGCGAGTGTGTGTGAGTGTGTGCGAGAGTGTGTGCGAGTGTGTATGAGTGAGTGTGTGCGAGTGTGTGCAAGTGTACAAGACGGTGTGTGAGTGAGTGAGTGTGTGTGTGTGAATGTGTGTGAGTGTGTGCGAGTGTGTATGAGTGAGTGTGTGCGAGTTTGTGCGTGTGAGTGAGTGAATGTGTGTGAGTGAGTGTGTGCGAGTGTTCTCGAGTTTGTCTGTACGAGTGTGTGCGTACGATTGCGTGTGAGTGTGTGCGTGTGTGTGCGAGTGTGTGCGTGCGAGTGTGTGTGAGTGTGCATGAGTGTGCGAGTGTGTATGAGTGTGTATGAGTGAGTGTGTGCGAGTGTGTGTGAGTGTGTGCGAGAGTGTGTGCGCATGTGAGCGAGAGTGTGCGAGTGTGTATGAGTGAGTGTGTGCGAGTGTGTGCAAGTGTGCACGAGGGTGTGTGAGTGAGTGAGTGAGTGTGTGTGTGAATGTGTGTGAGTGTGTGCGAGTGTGTATGAGTGAGTGTGTGCGAGTTTGTGCGTGTGAGTGAGTGAATGTGTGTGAGTGTGTATGAGTGTTTGTGAGTGTGTGTGAGTGTGTGCGAGTGTGTGTGCGAGTGTGTATGAGTGAGTGTGTGCGAGTGTGTGTGTGCGAGTGAGTTTGTGTGAGTGTATGTGAATGTGTGCAAGTGTGTGCGAGTGAGTGAGTGTATGTGAGTGTGTGCGAGTGTGTGTAAGTGTGTGCAAGTGTGTGCGAGTGAGCGAGTGTGTGTGAGTGTGTGTAAGTGTGTGCGAGTGTGCGCGAGTGTGTGCGAGTGTGTATGAGTGAGTGTGTGTGAGTTTGTGTGAGTGTGCATGTGTGTGTGCGTGTGAGTGAGTGAGTGTGTGCGAGAGTGTATGAGTGAGTGTGTGTGAGTGCGTGCGAGTGTGTGCGAGTGTGTGTGTGCGAGAGTGTATGAGTGAGTGAGTGCGCTTGTGCTCGAGTGTGTGTACAAGTGTGTGCAAATGTGTGCATGCGAGTGTGTGCGAGTGTGTGCGAGTGCGTATGAGTGAGTGTGTGCGAGTGTTTGCGAGTGTGTGTGAGTGTGTGTGAGTGAGTGTGAGTGAGTGTGTGCGAGTGTGTGGGAGTAAGTGTGTGTGAGTGTGCATGAGTGAGTGTGTGCAAGTGAGTATGTGTGAGTGTGCATGAATGTGTGCGAGTGAGTGTGTGTGAGTGTGCGTAAGTGTGTGCGAGTGTGTGTGAGGTTGTGCGAGTGTGTGTAAGTGAGTGTGTGCGAGTGTGTGTGAGTGTGTGTGAGTGTGCATGACTGTGTATGAGTGAGCATGTGCGAGTGTGTGTGAGTGAGCGTGTGCGAGTGTGTATGAGTGATCGTGTGCGAGTGTGTGCTAGTGTGTGTGTGCGAGTGTGTATGAGTGAGTGAGTGCGAGTGTGCTCAAGTTTGTGTACAAGTGTGTGCAAATGTGTGCATGCGATTGTGTGCGAGTGTGTGCGAGTGCGTATGAGTGAGTGTTTGTGAGTGTGTGTGAGTGTGTATGAGTGAGTGTGAGTGAGTGTGTGGGAGTGTGTGTGAGTAAGTGTTTGTGAGCGTGTATGAGTGAGTGTGTTAGAGTGTGCGTGAGTGTGTGCGAGTGTGTATGAGTGAGTGCGTGCGAGTGTGTATGAGTGAGTGTGTGCGACTGTGTATGAGTGAGTGTGTGCAAGTGAGTGTGAGTGAGTGTGTGCGAGTGAGTGTGTGTGAGTGTGCATAAGTGTGTGCGAGTGTGTGTGTGTGAGGTTGTGTGAGTGTGTGCGAGTGAGTGTGGGCGAGTGTGTGTGAGTGTTTGCAAGTGTGCATGACTGTGTATGAGTGAGCATGTGCGAGTGTGTGTGTGTGAGTGAGTGCGAGTGTGTATGATTCAGAGTGTGCGAGTGTCTGCTATTGTGTGTGTGCGGGTGTTTGCGAGTTTTTACGAGTGTGTGCTAGTGTGTGTTTGCGAGTGTGTGCGAGTGTATGTGAGTCTGTGCGATGACTGTGTGCGAGTGTGCACAAGTGTGTATGAGTGAGTGTGTGCGAGTGTGTGCGAGTGTGAGTGTGAGTGTGTACGAGTATTTGCGAGTGTTTTATGAGTGAGCGTGTGCGAGTGTGTGCGAGTGTGTGCGAGTGTGTGCGAGTGAGTGTGTGCGAGTGTGTATGAGTGTGTATGAGTGAGTGTGTGCGAGTGTGTGTGAGTGTTTGTGAGTGTGTGCGAGTGTGTGTGCGAGTGTGTTTGCGAGTGTGTGCGAGTGTGTGTGCGAGAGTGTGCGAGTGTGTATGAGTTAGTGTGTGCGAGTGTGTGTGTGTGCCAGTGTGGGCGAGTGTGTGCGAGTGTGTATGAGTGAGTGTGTGCGAGTGTGTGTGTGTGCCAATGTGGGCAAGTGTGTGCGAGTGTGTATGAGTGTGTGTGTGCGAGTATGCACGAGTGTGTGTGCGAGTTTGTTCGCGTGTGTGTGCGAGTGTGTGTGAGTGTGTGTGCGAGTGTATATGAGTGAGTGTGTGTGTGTGTATAAGTGAGTGTGTGCGAGTGTGCGCGCGTGTGTGCGAGTGTGCGACTGTGTGTGTGCTACTGTGTGCGAGTGTTTGAGTGTGTGCCAGTGTTTGTGTGAGTGTGTGCGAGTGTGTGTGCGAGTGTGTATGAGTGAGTGTGCGTGAGGGTGTGTGTGTGAGTGTGTGCGAGTGTGTGCGTGCGAGTGCGTGCGAGTGTGTGCGAGTGTGTGTGTGCGAGTGTGTACGTGCGAGTGCATGCAAGTGTGTACGAGTGTGTGTGAGTGTGCGCGAGTGTGCATGAGTGTGCGTGAGTGTGTGCGAGTGTGTGCGAGTGTGTGCGAGTGTGTGCGAGTGTGTATGAGTGAGTATGTGCGAGTGTGTGTGTGCAAATTTGTGCGAGTGTGTGTGCGAGTGTGCATGTGCGAGTCTGTATGAGTGAGTGTGTGCGAATGTGTATGAGTGAGTGTGTGCGAGTGTGCGTGAGTGTGTGTGTGCGATTGTGTGCCAGTGTGTGCGAGTGTGTGCAACTGTGTGTGTTCGAGTGTGTGCCAGTGTTTGTGCGAGTGTGTGTGCGAGTGTGTGTGCGAGCGTGTGTGAGTGAATGTGTGGGAGTGTGTGTGTGAGAGTGTGTACGAGTGAGTGTGTGCGAGTGTGTGTGTGTGCGAGTGTTTGTGTGGGAGTGTGTATGAGTGAGTGTGCGCGAGTGTATGTGTGCGAGTGTGTGCGAGTGTGTGCATACGAGTGCGTGCGAGTGCATGCAATTGTGTGCGAGTGTGTGTGTGAGTGTGTGCGAGTGTGTGCGAGTGAGTGAGTGTGTGTGAGTGTTTGCAAGTGTGTGCAAGTGTATGCGAGTGTGTTTGAGTGTGTATGAGTGAGTGTGTGTGAGTGTGTGCGAGTGTGTGTGAGTGTGTATGAGTGAGTGTGTGCGAGTGTGTGTGTGAGTGTGTGCGAGTGTGTGTGAGTGTGTATGAGTGAGTGTGTGCGAGTGTGTGTGTGAGTGTGTGCGAGTGTGTGTGAGTGAGTGTGTGCGAGTGTTCTCGAGTGTGTCTGTACGAGTGTGTGTGAGCGTGTGCTTGTGAGTGTGTGCGAGTGTGTGCGTGCGAGTGTGCGCGAGTGTGCATGAGTGTGCATGAGTGTGCGCGAGTGTGTGCGAGTGTGTGCGAGTGTGTGTGTGCGAGTGTGTATGAGTGAGTGAGAATGAGTGTGTGTGTGTGAGTTTGATCGACTGGGCGCATTTGAGTGCGTGCGAGTGTATGTGATTGTGTGTGAGTGTGTGTGAGTGTGTGCAAGTGTGTGTGCGAGTGTGTATAAGTGAGTGTTTGTGAGTGTGCGTGAGTAAGTGTGTGTGAGTGTATGCGAGTGTGTGCAAGTGTGAGTGAGTGTGTGTGAGTGTGTATGAGTGAGTGTGTGCGAGTGTGTATGAGAGTGTATGAGTGAGTGTGTGCGAGTGTGTCGAAGTGTGTGTGCGAGTGTGTGAGTGAGTGTGTGCGAGTGTTCTCAAGTGTGTCTGTACGAGTGTGTGTGTACGATTGCGTGCGAGTGTGTGCGCGTGTGTGCGAGTGTGTGCGTGCGAGTGTGCATGAGTGTGCGAGTGTGTGTGAGTGTGTATGAGTGTGCATGAGTGAGTGTGTGCGAGTGTGTGTGAGTGTGTGCGAGAGTGTGTGCGCATGTGAGCGAGTGTGTGCGAGTGTGTATGAGTGAGTGTGTGCGAGTGTGTGCAAGTGTGCAAGAGGGTGTGTGAGTGAGTGAGTGTGTGTGTGTGAATGTGCGTGAGTGTGTGCAAGTGTGTATGAGTGAGTGTGTGCGAGTTTGTGCGTGTGAGTGAGTGAATGTGTGTGAGTGAGTGTGGGCAAGTGTTCTCGAGTTTGTCTGTACGAGTGTGTGCATACGATTGCGTGTGAGTGTGTGCGAGTGTGTGCGAGTGAGTGAGTGTGTGTGTGTGTGCGAGTGTGTGTAAGTGTGTGCGAGTGTGCGCGAGTGTGTGCGAGTGTGTATGAGTGAGTGTGTGTGAGTTTGTGTGAGTGTGCGTGAGTGTGTGCGTGTGAGTGAGTGAGTGTGTGTGAGTGTGTGCGAGAGTGTATGAGTGAGTGTGTGTGAGTGCGTGCGAGTGTGTGCGAGTGTGTGCCAGTGTGGGCGAGTGTGTGCGACTGTGTGTGTGCGAGTGTGCATGAGTGTGTGTATGCGAGTGTGTATGAGTGTGTGCGTGCGAGTGTGTATGAGTGAGTGTGTGCGAGTGTGTATGAGTGAGTGTGTGAGAGTGTGTGCGAGTGTGTGTGCGAGTGTGTGCCAGTGTGTGCGACTGTGTGTGTGTGACTGTGTGTGAGTGTTTGAGTGTGTGCCAGTGTTTGTGCAAGTGTGTGTGCGAGTGTGTGCGAGTGTGTATGAGTGACTGTCCTCGAGTGTGTGTGTGCGAGTATGTGCGAGTGTGTGCGTGCGAGTGCGTGAGAGTGTGTGCGACTGAGTGTGTGCGAGTGTGTGCGTGCGAGTGCATGCGAGTGTGTACGAGTGTGTGCAAGTGTGTGCGTGCGAGTGTGCGTTAATGTTCATGAGTGTGCGCGAGTGAGTCCGAGTGTTTGCGAGTGTGTGCGAGTGTGTATGAGTGAGTGTGTGCGACTGTGTATGAGTGAGTGTGTGCAAGTGAGTGTGTGTGAGTGTGCGTGAGTGTGTGCGAGTGTGTGTGTGAGTGTGCGTAAGTGTGTGCGAGTGTGTGTGTGTGAGGTTGTGCGAGTGTGTGTGAGTGAGTGTGTGCGAGTGTGTATGAGTCAGCGTGTGCGAGTGTGTGCTAGTGTGTGTGTGCGAGTGTGTGCGAGTGTTTGTGAGTGTGTGCTAGTGTGTGTGTGCGAGTGTGTGCGAGTGTTTGCGAGTGTGTGCGATGAGTGTGTGCGAGTGTGCACGAGTGTGTATGAGTGAGTGTGTGCGAGTGTGAGTGCGAGTGTGTATGAGTATTTGCGAGTGTGTATGAGTGAGTGTGTGCGAGAGTGTGCGAGTGTGTGCGAGTGAGTGTGTGCGAGTGTGTATGAGTGTGTATGAGTGAGTGTGTGCAAGTGTGTGCGAGTGTTTGTGAGTGTGTGCGAGTGTGTGTGTGAGTGTGTGTGCGAGAGTGGGCGAGTGTGTATGAGTGAGTGTGTACGAGTGTGTATGAGTGAGTGTGTGCGAGTGTGTGTGTGTGCCAGTGTGGGCGAGTGTGTGCGAGTGTGTATGAGTGAGTGTGTGCGAGTGTGTGTGCGCAAATTTGTGCGAGTGTGTGTGCGAGTGTGCGTGTGCGAGTCTGTATGAGTGAGTGTGTGCGAGTGTGTATGAGTGAGTGTGTGCGAGTGTGCGCGAGTGTGTGTGTGCGATTGTGTGCCAGTGTGTGCGAGTGTGTGCAACTGTGTGTGTTCGAGTGTGTGAGTGTGTGCCAGTGTTTGTGCGAGTGTGTGTGCGAGTGTGTGTGCGAGCGTGTGCGAGTGAATGTGTGGGAGTGTGTGTGTGAGAGTGTGTACGAGTGAGTGTGTGTGAGTGTGTGTGTGTGCGAGTGTTTGTGTGGGAGTGTGTATGAGTGAGTGTGCGCGAGTGTGTGTGTGCGAGTGTGTGCGAGTGTGTGCATACGAGTGTGTGCGAGTGCATGCAATTGTGTGCGAGTGTGTGTGTGAGTGTGTGCGAGTGTGTGCGAGTGAGTGAGTGTGTGTGAGTGTTTGCAAGTGTGTGCAAGTGTATGCGAGTGTGTTTGAGTGTGTATGAGTGAGTGTGTGTGAGTGTGTGCGAGTGTGTGCGAGTGTGTATGAGTGAGTGTGTGCGAGTGTGTGTGCGAGTGTTTGCGAGTGTGTGTGAGTGAGTGTGTGCGAGTGTGCTCCAGTGTGTCTGTACGAGTGTGTGTGAGCGTGTGCTTGTGAGTGTGTGCGAGTGTGTGCGTGCGAGTGTGCGTGAGTGTGCATGAGTGTGCATGAGTGTGCGCGAGTGTGTGCGAGTTTGTGCGAGTGTGTGTGTGCGAGTGTGTATGAGTGAGTGAGAATGAGTGTGTGTGTGCGAGTGTGATCGACTGGGCGCATGTGAGTGCGTGCGAGTGCATGTGATTGTGTGTGAGTGTGTGCGAGTGTGTGCAAGTGTGTGTGCGAGTGTGTATAAGTGAGTGTGTGCGAGTGTGCGTGAGTAAGTGTGTGTGAGTGTATGCGAGGGTATGCAAGTGTGAGTGAGTGTGTGTGAGTGTGAATGAGTGAGTGTGTGCGAGTGTGTATGAGTGTGTATGAGTGAGTGTGTGCGAGTGTGTCGGAGTGTGTGTGCGAGTGTGTGAGTGAGTGTGTGCGGGTGTTCTCGAGTGTGTCTGTACGAGTGTGTGCGTACGATTGCGTGCGAGTGTGTGCGCGTGTGTGCGAGTGTGTGCGTGCAAGTGTGCATGAGTGTGCGAGTGTGTGTGAGTGTGTATGAGTGTGTATGAGTGAGTGTGTGCGAGTGTGTGTGAGTGTGTGCGAGAGTGTGTGCGCATGTGAGCGAGTGTGTGCGAGTGTGTATGAGTGAGTGTGTGCGAGTGTGTGCAAGTGTGCAAGACGGTGTGTGAGTGAGTGAGTGTGTGTGTGTGAATGTGTGTGAGTGTGTGCGAGTGTGAATGAGTGAGTGTGTGCGAGTTTGTGCGTGTGAGTGAGTGAATGTGTGTGAGTGAGTGTGTGCGAGTGTTCTCGAGTTTGTCTGTACGAGTGTGTGCGTACGATTGCGTGTGAGTGTGTGCGAGTGTGTGCGAGTGTGTGCGTGCGAGTGTGTGTGAGTGTGCATGAGTGTGCGAGTGTGTATGAGTGTGTATAAGTGAGTGTGTGCGAGTGTGTGTGAGTGTGTGCGAGAGCGTGTGCGCATGTGAGCGAGAGTGTGCGAGTGTGTATGAGTGAGTGTGTGCGAGTGTGTGCAAGTGTGCACGAGGGTTTGTGAGTGAGTGAGTGTGTGTGTGTGAATGTGTGTGAGTGTGTGCGAGTGTGTTTGAGTGAGTGTGTGCGAGTTTGTGCGTGTGAGTGAGTGAATGTGTGTGAGTGTGTATGAGTGTTTGTGAGTGTGTGTGAGCGAGTGTGTGTGCGAGTGTGTATGAGTGAGTGTGTGCGAGTGTGTGTGAGTTTGTGTGAGTTTGTGTGAGTGTATGTGAATGTGTGCAAGTGTGTGCGAGTGATTGAGTGTATGTGAGTGTGTGCGAGTGTGTGTAAGTGTGTGCAAGTGTGTGCGAGTGAGTGAGTGTGTGTGAGTGTGTGTAAGTGTGTGCGAGTGTGCGCGAGTGTGTGCGAGTGTGTATGAGTGAGTGTGTGTGAGTTTGTGTGAGTGTGCATGAGTTGGTGCGTGTGAGTGAGTGAGTGTGTGCGAGAGTGTATGAGTGAGTGTGTGTGAGTGCGTGCGAGTGTGTGCGAGTGTGTGTGTGCGAGAGTGTATGAGTGAGTGAGTGCGCTTGTGCTCGAGTGTGTGTACAAGTGTGTGCAAATGTGTGCATGCGAGTGTGTGCGAGTGTGTGCGAGTGCATATGAGTGAGTGTGTGCGAGTGTTTGCGAGTGTGTGTGAGTGTGTGTGAGTGAGTGTGAGTGAGTGTGTGGGAGTGTGTGGGAGTAAGTGTGTGTGAGTGTGTATGAGTGAGTGTGCATGAATGTGTGCGAGTGAGTGTGTGTGAGTGTGCGTAAGTGTGTGCGAGTGTGTGTGAGGTTGTGCGAGTGTGTGTAAGTGAGTGTGTGCGAGTGTGTGTGAGTGTGTGTGAGTGTGCATGACTGTGTATGAGTGAGCATGTGCGAGTGTGTGTGAGTGAGCGTGTGCGAGTGTGTATGAGTGAGCGTGTGCAAGTGTGTGCTAGTGTGTGTGTGCGAGTGTGTATGAGTGAGTGAGTGCGAGTGTGCTCGAGTTTGTGTACAAGTGTGTGCAAATGTGTGCATGCGATTGTGTGCGAGTGTGTGCGAGTGCGTATGAGTGAGTGTGTGTGAGTGTTTGTGAGTGTGTGTGAGTGTGTATGAGTGAGTGTGAGTGAGTGTGTGGGAGTGTGTGTGAGTGAGATTGTGCGAGTGTTTGCGAGTGAGTGTGTGCGAGTGTGTGCGAGTGTTTGCAAGTGTGCATGACTGTGTATGAGTGAGCATGTGCGAGTGTGTGTGTGTGAGTGAGTGCGAGTGTGTATGATTCAGAGTGTACGAGTGTCTGCTAGTGTGTATGTGCGAGTGTTTGTGAGTGTTTGCGAGTGTGTGCTAGTGTGTGTTTGCGAGTGTGTGCGAGTGTATGTGAGTCTGTGCGATGAGTGTGTGCGAGTGTGCACGAGTGTGTATGAGTGAGTGTGTGCGAGTGTGTGCGAGTGCGAGTGTGAGTGTGTACGAGTATTTGCGAGTGTTTTATGAGTGAGCGTGTGCGAGAGTGTGCGAGTGTGTGCGAGTGTGTGCGAGTGAGTGTGTATGAGTGTGTATGAGTGAGTGTGTGCGAGTGTGTGCGAGTGTTTGTGAGTGTGTGCGAGTGTGTGTGCGAGTGTGTTTGCGCGTGTGTGCGAGTGTGTGTGCGAGAGTGTGCGAGTGTGTATGAGTTAGTGTGTGCGAGTGTGTGTGTGTGCCAGTGTGGGCGAGTGTGTGCGAGTGTGTATGAGTGAGTGTGTGCGAGTGTGTGTGTGTGCCAGTGTGGGCGAGTGTGTGCGAGTGTGTATGAGTGTGTGTGTGCGAGTATGCACGAGTGTGTGTGCGAGTTTGTTCGTGTGTGTGTGCGAGTGTGTGTGAGTGTGTGTGTGCGAGTGTATATGAGTGAGTGTGTGTGAGTGTGTATAAGTGAGTGTGTGCGAGTGTGCGCGCGTGTGTGTGCGAGTGTGCGACTGTGTGTGCTACTGTGTGCGAGTGTTTGAGTGTGTGCCAGTGTTTGTGTGAGTGTGTGCGAGTGTGTGTGCGAGTGTGTATAAGTGAGTGTGCGTGAGGGTGTGTGTGCGAGTGTGTGCGAGTGTGTGCGTGCGAGTGCGTGCGAGTGTGTGCGAGTGTGTGTGTGCGAGTGTGTACGTGCGAGTGCATGCAAGTGTGTACGAGTGTGTGCGAGTGTGCGCGAGTGTGCATGAGTGTGCGTGAGTGTGTGCGAGTGTGTGCGAGTGTGTGCGAGTGTGTATGAGTGAGTGTGTGCGAGTGTGTGTGTGCAAATTTGTGCGAGTGTGTGTGCGAGTGTGCTTGTGCGAGTCTGTATGAGTGAGTGTGTGCGAATGTGTATGAGTGAGTGTGTGCGAGTGTGCGTGAGTGTGTGTGTGCGATTGTGTGCCAGTGTGTGCGAGTGTGTGCAACTGTGTTTGTTCGAGTGTGTGAGTGTGTGCCAGTGTTTGTGCGAGTGTGTGTGCGAGTGTGTGTGCGAGCGTGTGCGAGTGAATGTGTGGGAGTGTGTGTGTGAGAGTGTGTACGAGTGAGTGTATGCGAGTGTGTGTGTGTGCGAGTGTTTGTGTGGGAGTGTGTATGAGTGAGTGTGCGCAAGTGTGTGTGTGCGAGTGTGTGCGAGTGTGTGCGAGTGAGTGAGTGTGTGTGAGTGTTTGCAAGTGTGTGCAAGAGTATGCGAGTTTGTTTGAGTGTGTATGAGTGAGTGTGTGTGAGTGTGTGCGAGTGTGTGTGAGTGTGTATGAGTGAGTGTGTGCGAGTGTGTGTGTGAGTGTGTGCGAGTGTGTGTGAGTGAGTGTGTGCGAGTGTGCTCGAGTGTGTCTGTACGAGTGTGTGTGAGCGTGTGCTTGTGAGTGTGTGCGAGTGTGTGCGTGCGAGTGTGCGTGAGTGTGCCTGAGTGTGCATGAGTGTGCGCGAGTGAGTGCGAGTGTGTGCGAGTGTGTGTGTGCGAGTGTGTATGAGTGAGTGAGAATGAGTGTGTGTGTGCGAGTGTGATCGACTGGGCGCATGTGAGTGCGTGCGAGTGCATGTGATTGTGTGTGAGTGTGTGCGAGTGTGTGCAAGTGTGTGTGCGAGTGTGTATAAGTGAGTGTGTGTGAGTGTGCGTGAGTAAGTGTGTGAGTGTATGCGAGTGTGTGCAAGTGTGAGTGAGTGTGTGTGAGTGTGTATGAGTGAGTGTGTGCGAGTGTGTATGAGTGTGTATGAGTGAGTGTGTGCGAGTGTGTCGGAGTGTGTGTGCGAGTGTGTGAGTGAGTGTGTGCGAGTGTTCTCAAGTGTGTCTGTACGAGTGTGTGCGTACGATTGCGTGCGAGTGTGTGCGCGTGTGTGCGAGTGTGTGCGTGCGAGTGTGCATGAGTATGCGAGTGTGTGTGAGTGTGTATGATTGTGTATGAGTGAGTGTGTGCGAGTGTGTGTGAGTGTGTGCGAGAGTGTGTGCGCATGTGAGCGAGTGTGTGCGAGTGTGTATGAGTGAGTGTGTGCGAGAGTGTGCAAGTGTGCAATAGGGTGTGTGAGTGAGTGAGTGTGTGTGTGTGAATGTGTGTGAGTGTGTGCGAGTGTGTATGAGTGAGTGTGTGCGAGTTTGTGCGTGTGAGTGAGTGAATGTGTGTGAGTGAGTGTGTGCAAGTGTTCTCGAGTTTGTCTGTATGAGTGTGTGCATACGATTGCGTGTGAGTGTGTGCGAGTGTGTGCGAGTGAGTGAGTGTGTGTGAGTGTGTGCGAGTGTGTGTAAGTGTGTGCGAGTGTGCGCGAGTGTGTGCGAGTGTGTATGAGTGAGTGTGTGTGAGTTTGTGTGAGTGTGCGTGAGTGTGTGCGTGTGAGTGAGTGAGTGTGTGTGAGTGTGTGCGAGAGTGTATGAGTGAGTGTGTGCGTGCGAGTGTGTGCGAGTGTGCGTGCGAGTGTGTATGAGGGTGTGTGCGGGTGTGTGTGCGAGTGTGTGCGAGTGTGTGTGTGCGAGTGTGTATGAGTGAGTGAGTGCGAGTGTGCTCGAGTGTTTGTACAAGTGTGTGCAAATGTGTGCATGCGAGTGTGTGTGAGTGTGTGCGAGTGCGTATGAGTGAGTGTGTGCGAGTGTTTTCGAGTGTGTGTCAGTGTGTGAGTGAGTGTGAGTGAGTGTGTGGGAGTGTGTATGAGTGAGTGTGTGCGACTGTGTATGAGTGAGTGTGTTAGAGTGTGCGTGAGTGTGTGTGAGTGTGTATGAGTGAGTGTGTGCGAGTGTGTATGAGTGAGTGTGTGCGACTGTGTATGAGTGAGTGTGTTAGAGTGTGCGTGAGTGTGTGTGAGTGTGTATGAGTGAGTGTGTGCGAGTGTGTATGAGTGAGTGTGTGTGAGTGTGTGCGAGTGTGTGCGAGTGTGTATGAGTGAGTGTGTGCGAGTGTGTGTGCGAGTGTTTGCGAGTGTGTGTGAGTGAGTGTGTGCGAGTGTGCTCCAGTGTGTCTGTACGAGTGTGTGTGAGCGTGTGCTTGTGAGTGTGTGCGAGTGTGTGCGTGCGAGTGTGCGTGAGTGTGCATGAGTGTGCATGAGTGTGCGCGAGTGTGTGCGAGTTTGTGCGAGTGTGTGTGTGCGAGTGTGTATGAGTGAGTGAGAATGAGTGTGTGTGTGCGAGTGTGATCGACTGGGCGCATGTGAGTGCGTGCGAGTGCATGTGATTGTGTGTGAGTGTGTGCGAGTGTGTGCAAGTGTGTGTGCGAGTGTGTATAAGTGAGTGTGTGCGAGTGTGCGTGAGTAAGTGTGTGTGAGTGTATGCGAGGGTATGCAAGTGTGAGTGAGTGTGTGTGAGTGTGAATGAGTGAGTGTGTGCGAGTGTTTGCGAGTGTGTGTGAGTGTGTGTGAGTGAGTGTGAGTGAGTGTGTGGGAGTGTGTGGGAGTAAGTGTGTGTGAGTGTGTATGAGTGAGTGTGCATGAATGTGTGCGAGTGAGTGTGTGTGAGTGTGCGTAAGTGTGTGCGAGTGTGTGTGAGGTTGTGCGAGTGTGTGTAAGTGAGTGTGTGCGAGTGTGTGTGAGTGTGTGTGAGTGTGCATGACTGTGTATGAGTGAGCATGTGCGAGTGTGTGTGAGTGAGCGTGTGCGAGTGTGTATGAGTGAGCGTGTGCAAGTGTGTGCTAGTGTGTGTGTGCGAGTGTGTATGAGTGAGTGAGTGCGAGTGTGCTCGAGTTTGTGTACAAGTGTGTGCAAATGTGTGCATGCGATTGTGTGCGAGTGTGTGCGAGTGCGTATGAGTGAGTGTGTGTGAGTGTTTGTGAGTGTGTGTGAGTGTGTATGAGTGAGTGTGAGTGAGTGTGTGGGAGTGTGTGTGAGTAAGTGTTTGTGAGCGTGTATGAGTGAGTGTGTTAGAGTGTGCGTGAGTGTGTGCGAGTGTGTATGAGTGAGTGCGTGCGAGTGTGTATGAGTGAGTGTGTGCAACTGTGTATGAGTGAGTGTGTGCAAGTGAGTGTGAGTGTGCGTGAGTGTGTGCGAGTGAGTGTGTGTGAGTGTGCGTAAGTGTGTGCGAGTGTGTGTGTGTGAGGTTGTGCGAGTGTTTGCGAGTGAGTGTGTGCGAGTGTGTGCGAGTGTTTGCAAGTGTGCATGACTGTGTATGAGTGAGCATGTGCGAGTGTGTGTGTGTGAGTGAGTGCGAGTGTGTATGATTCAGAGTGTACGAGTGTCTGCTAGTGTGTATGTGCGAGTGTTTGTGAGTGTTTGCGAGTGTGTGCTAGTGTGTGTTTGCGAGTGTGTGCGAGTGTATGTGAGTCTGTGCGATGAGTGTGTGCGAGTGTGTACGAGTGTGTATGAGTGAGTGTGTGCGAGTGTGTGCGAGTGCGAGTGTGAGTGTGTACGAGTATTTGCGAGTGTTTTATGAGTGAGCGTGTGCGAGAGTGTGCGAGTGTGTGCGAGTGTGTGCGAGTGTGTGCGAGTGAGTGTGTATGAGTGTGTATGAGTGAGTGTGTGCGAGTGTGTGCGAGTGTTTGTGAGTGTGTGCGAGTGTGTGTGCGAGTGTGTTTGCGCGTGTGTGCGAGTGTGTGTGCGAGAGTGTGCGAGTGTGTATGAGTTAGTGTGTGCGAGTGTGTGTGTGTGCCAGTGTGGGCGAGTGTGTGCGAGTGTGTATGAGTGAGTGTGTGCGAGTGTGTGTGTGTGCCAGTGTGGGCGAGTGTGTGCGAGTGTGTATGAGTGTGTGTGTGCGAGTATGCACGAGTGTGTGTGCGAGTTTGTTCGTGTGTGTGTGCGAGTGTGTGTGAGTGTGTGTGTGCGAGTGTATATGAGTGAGTGTGTGTGAGTGTGTATAAGTGAGTGTGTGCGAGTGTGCGCGCGTGTGTGTGCGAGTGTGCGACTGTGTGTGCTACTGTGTGCGAGTGTTTGAGTGTGTGCCAGTGTTTGTGTGAGTGTGTGCGAGTGTGTGTGCGAGTGTGTATAAGTGAGTGTGCGTGAGGGTGTGTGTGCGAGTGTGTGCGAGTGTGTGCGTGCGAGTGCGTGCGAGTGTGTGCGAGTGTGTGTGTGCGAGTGTGTACGTGCGAGTGCATGCAAGTGTGTACGAGTGTGTGCGAGTGTGCGCGAGTGTGCATGAGTGTGCGTGAGTGTGTGCGAGTGTGTGCGAGTGTGTGCGAGTGTGTATGAGTGAGTGTGTGCGAGTGTGTGTGTGCAAATTTGTGCGAGTGTGTGTGCGAGTGTGCTTGTGCGAGTCTGTATGAGTGAGTGTGTGCGAATGTGTATGAGTGAGTGTGTGCGAGTGTGCGTGAGTGTGTGTGTGCGATTGTGTGCCAGTGTGTGCGAGTGTGTGCAACTGTGTTTGTTCGAGTGTGTGAGTGTGTGCCAGTGTTTGTGCGAGTGTGTGTGCGAGTGTGTGTGCGAGCGTGTGCGAGTGAATGTGTGGGAGTGTGTGTGTGAGAGTGTGTACGAGTGAGTGTATGCGAGTGTGTGTGTGTGCGAGTGTTTGTGTGGGAGTGTGTATGAGTGAGTGTGCGCAAGTGTGTGTGTGCGAGTGTGTGCGAGTGTGTGCGAGTGAGTGAGTGTGTGTGAGTGTTTGCAAGTGTGTGCAAGAGTATGCGAGTTTGTTTGAGTGTGTATGAGTGAGTGTGTGTGAGTGTGTGCGAGTGTGTGTGAGTGTGTATGAGTGAGTGTGTGCGAGTGTGTGTGTGAGTGTGTGCGAGTGTGTGTGAGTGAGTGTGTGCGAGTGTGCTCGAGTGTGTCTGTACGAGTGTGTGTGAGCGTGTGCTTGTGAGTGTGTGCGAGTGTGTGCGTGCGAGTGTGCGTGAGTGTGCCTGAGTGTGCATGAGTGTGCGCGAGTGAGTGCGAGTGTGTGCGAGTGTGTGTGTGCGAGTGTGTATGAGTGAGTGAGAATGAGTGTGTGTGTGCGAGTGTGATCGACTGGGCGCATGTGAGTGCGTGCGAGTGCATGTGATTGTGTGTGAGTGTGTGCGAGTGTGTGCAAGTGTGTGTGCGAGTGTGTATAAGTGAGTGTGTGTGAGTGTGCGTGAGTAAGTGTGTGTGAGTGTATGCGAGTGTGTGCAAGTGTGAGTGAGTGTGTGTGAGTGTGTATGAGTGAGTGTGTGCGAGTGTGTATGAGTGTGTATGAGTGAGTGTGTGCGAGTGTGTCGGAGTGTGTGTGCGAGTGTGTGAGTGAGTGTGTGCGAGTGTTCTCAAGTGTGTCTGTACGAGTGTGTGCGTACGATTGCGTGCGAGTGTGTGCGCGTGTGTGCGAGTGTGTGCGTGCGAGTGTGCATGAGTATGCGAGTGTGTGTGAGTGTGTATGATTGTGTATGAGTGAGTGTGTGCGAGTGTGTGTGAGTGTGTGCGAGAGTGTGTGCGCATGTGAGCGAGTGTGTGCGAGTGTGTATGAGTGAGTGTGTGCGAGAGTGTGCAAGTGTGCAATAGGGTGTGTGAGTGAGTGAGTGTGTGTGTGTGAATGTGTGTGAGTGTGTGCGAGTGTGTATGAGTGAGTGTGTGCGAGTTTGTGCGTGTGAGTGAGTGAATGTGTGTGAGTGAGTGTGTGCAAGTGTTCTCGAGTTTGTCTGTATGAGTGTGTGCATACGATTGCGTGTGAGTGTGTGCGAGTGTGTGCGAGTGAGTGAGTGTGTGTGAGTGTGTGCGAGTGTGTGTAAGTGTGTGCGAGTGTGCGCGAGTGTGTGCGAGTGTGTATGAGTGAGTGTGTGTGAGTTTGTGTGAGTGTGCGTGAGTGTGTGCGTGTGAGTGAGTGAGTGTGTGTGAGTGTGTGCGAGAGTGTATGAGTGAGTGTGTGCGTGCGAGTGTGTGCGAGTGTGCGTGCGAGTGTGTATGAGGGTGTGTGCGGGTGTGTGTGCGAGTGTGTGCGAGTGTGTGTGTGCGAGTGTGTATGAGTGAGTGAGTGCGAGTGTGCTCGAGTGTTTGTACAAGTGTGTGCAAATGTGTGCATGCGAGTGTGTGTGAGTGTGTGCGAGTGCGTATGAGTGAGTGTGTGCGAGTGTTTTCGAGTGTGTGTCAGTGTGTGAGTGAGTGTGAGTGAGTGTGTGGGAGTGTGTATGAGTGAGTGTGTGCGACTGTGTATGAGTGAGTGTGTTAGAGTGTGCGTGAGTGTGTGTGAGTGTGTATGAGTGAGTGTGTGCGAGTGTGTATGAGTGAGTGTGTGCGACTGTGTATGAGTGAGTGTGTTAGAGTGTGCGTGAGTGTGTGTGAGTGTGTATGAGTGAGTGTGTGCGAGTGTGTATGAGTGAGTGTGTGTGAGTGTGTGCGAGTGTGTGCGAGTGTGTATGAGTGAGTGTGTGCGAGTGTGTGTGCGAGTGTTTGCGAGTGTGTGTGAGTGAGTGTGTGCGAGTGTGCTCCAGTGTGTCTGTACGAGTGTGTGTGAGCGTGTGCTTGTGAGTGTGTGCGAGTGTGTGCGTGCGAGTGTGCGTGAGTGTGCATGAGTGTGCATGAGTGTGCGCGAGTGTGTGCGAGTTTGTGCGAGTGTGTGTGTGCGAGTGTGTATGAGTGAGTGAGAATGAGTGTGTGTGTGCGAGTGTGATCGACTGGGCGCATGTGAGTGCGTGCGAGTGCATGTGATTGTGTGTGAGTGTGTGCGAGTGTGTGCAAGTGTGTGTGCGAGTGTGTATAAGTGAGTGTGTGCGAGTGTGCGTGAGTAAGTGTGTGTGAGTGTATGCGAGGGTATGCAAGTGTGAGTGAGTGTGTGTGAGTGTGAATGAGTGAGTGTGTGCGAGTGTGTATGAGTGTGTATGAGTGAGTGTGTGCGAGTGTGTCGGAGTGTGTGTGCGAGTGTGTGAGTGAGTGTGTGCGGGTGTTCTCGAGTGTGTCTGTACGAGTGTGTGCGTACGATTGCGTGCGAGTGTGTGCGCGTGTGTGCGAGTGTGTGCGTGCAAGTGTGCATGAGTGTGCGAGTGTGTGTGAGTGTGTATGAGTGTGTATGAGTGAGTGTGTGCGAGTGTGTGTGAGTGTGTGCGAGAGTGTGTGCGCATGTGAGCGAGTGTGTGCGAGTGTGTATGAGTGAGTGTGTGCGAGTGTGTGCAAGTGTGCAAGACGGTGTGTGAGTGAGTGAGTGTGTGTGTGTGAATGTGTGTGAGTGTGTGCGAGTGTGAATGAGTGAGTGTGTGCGAGTTTGTGCGTGTGAGTGAGTGAATGTGTGTGAGTGAGTGTGTGCGAGTGTTCTCGAGTTTGTCTGTACGAGTGTGTGCGTACGATTGCGTGTGAGTGTGTGTGAGTGTGTGCGAGTGTGTGCGTGCGAGTGTGTGTGAGTGTGCATGAGTGTGCGAGTGTGTATGAGTGTGTATAAGTGAGTGTGTGCGAGTGTGTGTGAGTGTGTGCGAGAGCGTGTGCGCATGTGAGCGAGAGTGTGCGAGTGTGTATGAGTGAGTGTGTGCGAGTGTGTGCAAGTGTGCACGAGGGTTTGTGAGTGAGTGAGTGTGTGTGTGTGAATGTGTGTGAGTGTGTGCGAGTGTGTTTGAGTGAGTGTGTGCGAGTTTGTGCGTGTGAGTGAGTGAATGTGTGTGAGTGTGTATGAGTGTTTGTGAGTGTGTGTGAGCGAGTGTGTGTGCGAGTGTGTATGAGTGAGTGTGTGCGAGTGTGTGTGAGTTTGTGTGAGTTTGTGTGAGTGTATGTGAATGTGTGCAAGTGTGTGCGAGTGATTGAGTGTATGTGAGTGTGTGCGAGTGTGTGTAAGTGTGTGCAAGTGTGTGCGAGTGAGTGAGTGTGTGTGAGTGTGTGTAAGTGTGTGCGAGTGTGCGCGAGTGTGTGCGAGTGTGTATGAGTGAGTGTGTGTGAGTTTGTGTGAGTGTGCATGAGTGTGTGCGTGTGAGTGAGTGAGTGTGTGCGAGAGTGTATGAGTGAGTGTGTGTGAGTGCGTGCGAGTGTGTGCGAGTGTGTGTGTGCGAGAGTGTATGAGTGAGTGAGTGCGCTTGTGCTCGAGTGTGTGTACAAGTGTGTGCAAATGTGTGCATGCGAGTGTGTGCGAGTGTGTGCGAGTGCGTATGAGTGAGTGTGTGCGAGTGTTTGCGAGTGTGTGTGAGTGTGTGTGAGTGAGTGTGAGTGAGTGTGTGGGAGTGTGTGGGAGTAAGTGTGTGTGAGTGTGTATGAGTGAGTGTGCATGAATCTGTGCGAGTGAGTGTGTGTGAGTGTGCGTAAGTGTGTGCGAGTGTGTGTGAGGTTGTGCGAGTGTGTGTAAGTGAGTGTGTGCGAGTGTGTGTGAGTGTTTGTGAGTGTGCATGACTGTGTATGAGTGAGCATGTGCGAGTGTGTGTGAGTGAGCGTGTGCGAGTGTGTATGAGTGAGCGTGTGCGAGTGTGTGCTAGTGTGTGTGTGCGAGTGTGTATGAGTGAGTGAGTGCGAGTGTGCTCGAGTTTGTGTACAAGTGTGTGCAAATGTGTGCATGCGATTGTGTGCGAGTGTGTGCGAGTGCGTATGAGTGAGTGTGTGTGAGTGTTTGTGAGTGTGTGTGAGTGTGTATGAGTGAGTGTGAGTGAGTGTGTGGGAGTGTGTGTGAGTAAGTGTTTGTGAGCGTGTATGAGTGAGTGTGTTAGAGTGTGCGTGAGTGTGTGCGAGTGTGTATGAGTGAGTGCGTGCGAGTGTGTATGAGTGAGTGTGTGCAACTGTGTATGAGTGAGTGTGTGCAAGTGAGTGTGAGTGTGCGTGAGTGTGTGCGAGTGAGTGTGTGTGAGTGTGCGTAAGTGTGTGCGAGTGTGTGTGTGTGAGGTTGTGCGAGTGTTTGCGAGTGAGTGTGTGCGAGTGTGTGCGAGTGTTTGCAAGTGTGCATGACTGTGTATGAGTGAGCATGTGCGAGTGTGTGTGTGTGAGTGAGTGCGAGTGTGTATGATTCAGAGTGTACGAGTGTCTGCTAGTGTGTATGTGCGAGTGTTTGTGAGTGTTTGCGAGTGTGTGCTAGTGTGTGTTTGCGAGTGTGTGCGAGTGTATGTGAGTCTGTGCGATGAGTGTGTGCAAGTGTGCACGAGTGTGTATGAGTGAGTGTGTGCGAGTGTGTGCGAGTGCGAGTGTGAGTGTGTACGAGTATTTGCGAGTGTTTTATGAGTGAGCGTGTGCGAGAGTGTGCGAGTGTGTGCGAGTGTGTGCGAGTGTGTGCGAGTGAGTGTGTATGAGTGTGTATGAGTGAGTGTGTGCGAGTGTGTGCGAGTGTTTGTGAGTGTGTGCGAGTGTGTGTGCGAGTGTGTTTGCGCGTGTGTGCGAGTGTGTGTGCGAGAGTGTGCGAGTGTGTATGAGTTAGTGTGTGCGAGTGTGTGTGTGTGCCAGTGTGGGCGAGTGTGTGCGAGTGTGTATGAGTGAGTGTGTGCGAGTGTGTGTGTGTGCCAGTGTGGGCGAGTGTGTGCGAGTGTGTATGAGTGTGTGTGTGCGAGTATGCACGAGTGTGTGTGCGAGTTTGTTCGTGTGTGTGTGCGAGTGTGTGAGTGTGTGTGTGCGAGTGTATATGAGTGAGTGTGTGTGAGTGTGTATAAGTGAGTGTGTGCGAGTGTGCGCGCGTGTGTGTGCGAGTGTGCGACTGTGTGTGCTACTGTGTGCGAGTGTTTGAGTGTGTGCCAGTGTTTGTGTGAGTGTGTGCGAGTGTGTGTGCGAGTGTGTATAAGTGAGTGTGCGTGAGGGTGTGTGTGCGAGTGTGTGCGAGTGTGTGCGTGCGAGTGCGTGCGAGTGTGTGCGAGTGTGTGTGTGCGAGTGTGTACGTGCGAGTGCATGCAAGTGTGTACGAGTGTGTGCGAGTGTGCGCGAGTGTGCATGAGTGTGCGTGAGTGTGTGCAAGTGTGTGCGAGTGTGTGCGAGTGTGTATGAGTGAGTGTGTGCGAGTGTGTGTGTGCAAATTTGTGCGAGTGTGTGTGCGAGTGTGCTTGTGCGAGTCTGTATGAGTGAGTGTGTGCGAATGTGTATGAGTGAGTGTGTGCGAGTGTGCGTGAGTGTGTGTGTGCGATTGTGTGCCAGTGTGTGCGAGTGTGTGCAACTGTGTTTGTTCGAGTGTGTGAGTGTGTGCCAGTGTTTGTGCGAGTGTGTGTGCGAGTGTGTGTGCGAGCGTGTGCGAGTGAATGTGTGGGAGTGTGTGTGTGAGAGTGTGTACGAGTGAGTGTGTGCGAGTGTGTGTGTGTGCGAGTGTTTGTGTGGGAGTGTGTATGAGTGAGTGTGCGCAAGTGTGTGTGTGCGAGTGTGTGCGAGTGTGTGCGAGTGAGTGAGTGTGTGTGAGTGTTTGCAAGTGTGTGCAAGAGTATGCGAGTTTGTTTGAGTGTGTATGAGTGAGTGTGTGTGAGTGTGTGCGAGTGTGTGTGAGTGTGTATGAGTGAGTGTGTGCGAGTGTGTGTGTGAGTGTGTGCGAGTGTGTGTGAGTGAGTGTGTGCGAGTGTGCTCGAGTGTGTCTGTACGAGTGTGTGTGAGCGTGTGCTTGTGAGTGTGTGCGAGTGTGTGCGTGCGAGTGTGCGTGAGTGTGCCTGAGTGTGCATGAGTGTGCACGAGTGAGTGCGAGTGTGTGCGAGTGTGTGTGTGCGAGTGTGTATGAGTGAGTGAGAATGAGTGTGTGTGTGCGAGTGTGATCGACTGGGCGCATGTGAGTGCGTGCGAGTGCATGTGATTGTGTGTGAGTGTGTGCGAGTGTGTGCAAGTGTGTGTGCGAGTGTGTATAAGTGAGTGTGTGTGAGTGTGCGTGAGTAAGTGTGTGTGAGTGTATGCGAGTGTGTGCAAGTGTGAGTGAGTGTGTGTGAGTGTGTATGAGTGAGTGTGTGCGAGTGTGTATGAGTGTGTATGAGTGAGTGTGTGCGAGTGTGTCGGAGTGTGTGTGCGAGTGTGTGAGTGAGTGTGTGCGAGTGTTCTCAAGTGTGTCTGTACGAGTGTGTGCGTACGATTGCGTGCGAGTGTGTGCGCGTGTGTGCGAGTGTGTGCGTGCGAGTGTGCATGAGTGTGCGAGTGTGTGTGAGTGTGTATGATTGTGTATGAGTGAGTGTGTGCGAGTGTGTGTGAGTGTGTGCGAGAGTGTGTGCGCATGTGAGCGAGTGTGTGCGAGTGTGTATGAGTGAGTGTGTGCGAGAGTGTGCAAGTGTGCAATAGGGTGTGTGAGTGAGTGAGTGTGTGTGTGTGAATGTGTGTGAGTGTGTGCGAGTGTGTATGAGTGAGTGTGTGCGAGTTTGTGCGTGTGAGTGAGTGAATGTGTGTGAGTGAGTGTGTGCAAGTGTTCTCGAGTTTGTCTGTATGAGTGTGTGCATACGATTGCGTGTGAGTGTGTGCGAGTGTGTGCGAGTGAGTGAGTGTGTGTGAGTGTGTGCGAGTGTGTGTAAGTGTGTGCGAGTGTGCGCGAGTGTGTGCGAGTGTGTATGAGTGAGTGTGTGTGAGTTTGTGTGAGTGTGCGTGAGTGTGTGCGTGTGAGTGAGTGAGTGTGTGTGAGTGTGTGCGAGAGTGTATGAGTGAGTGTGTGCGTGCGAGTGTGTGCGAGTGTGCGTGCGAGTGTGTATGAGGGTGTGTGCGGGTGTGTGTGCGAGTGTGTGCGAGTGTGTGTGTGCGAGTGTGTATGAGTGAGTGAGTGCGAGTGTGCTCGAGTGTTTGTACAAGTGTGTGCAAATGTGTGCATGCGAGTGTGTGTGAGTGTGTGCGAGTGCGTATGAGTGAGTGTGTGCGAGTGTTTTCGAGTGTGTGTCAGTGTGTGAGTGAGTGTGAGTGAGTGTGTGGGAGTGTGTATGAGTGAGTGTGTGCGACTGTGTATGAGTGAGTGTGTTAGAGTGTGCGTGAGTGTGTATGAGTGAGTGTGTGCGAGTGTGTATGAGTGAGTGTGTGCGACTGTGTATGAGTGAGTGTGTGCAAGTGAGTGTGTGTGAGTGTGCGTGAGTGTGTGCGAGTGAGTGTGTGTGAGTGTGCGTTAGTGTGTGCGAGTGTGTGTGTGTGAGGTTGTGCGAGTGTGTGCAAGTGAGTGTGTGCGAGTGTGTGTGAGTGTGTAGGAGTGTGCATGACTGTGTGTGAGTGAGCATGTGCGAGTGTGTGTGAGTGAGCATGTGCGAGTCTGTATTAGTCAGCGTGTGCGAGTGTGTGCTAGTGTGTGTGTGCGAGTGTGTATGAGTGAGTGAGTGCGAGTGCATGTGATTGTGTGTGAGTGTGTGCGAGTGTGTGCAAGTGTGTGCGAGTGTGTATAAGTGAGTGTGTGTGAGTGTGCGTGAGTAAGTGTGTGTGAGTGTATGCGAGTGTGTGCAAGTGTGAGTGAGTGTGTGTGAGTGTGTATGAGTGAGTGTGTGCGAGTGTGTATGAGTGTGTATGAGTGTGTATGAGTGAGTGTGTGCGAGTGTGTCGGAGTGTGTGTGCGAGTGTGTGAGTGAGTGTGTGCGAGTGTTCTCAAGTGTGTCTGTACGAGTGTGTGCGTACGATTGCGTGCGAGTGTGTGCGCGTGTGTGCGAGTGTGTGCGTGCGAGTGTGCATGAGTGTGCGAGTGTGTGTGAGTGTGTATGATTGTGTATGAGTGAGTGTGTGCGAGTGTGTGTGAGTGTGTGCGAGAGTGTGTGCGCATGTGAGCGAGTGTGTGCGAGTGTGTATGAGTGAGTGTGTGCGAGTGTGTGCAAGTGTGCAAGAGGGTGTGTGAGTGAGTGAGTGTGTGTGTGTGAATGTGTGAGTGTGTGCGAGTGTGTATGAGTGAGTGTGTGCGAGTTTGTGCGTGTGAGTGAGTGAATGTGTGTGAGTGAGTGTGTGCAAGTGTTCTCGATTTTGTCTGTACGAGTGTGTGCGTACGATTGCGTGTGAGTGTGTGCGAGTGTGTGCGAGTGAGTGAGTGTGTGTGAGTGTGTGCGAGTGTGTGTAAGTGTGTGCGAGTGTGCGCGAGTGTGTGCGAGTGTGTATGAGTGAGTGTGTGTGAGTTTGTGTGAGTGTGCGTGAGTGTGTGCGTGTGAGTGAGTGAGTGTGTGTGAGTGTGTGCGAGAGTGTATGAGTGAGTGTGTGTGAGTGCGTGCGAGTGTGTGCGAGTGTGCGTGCGAGTGTGTATGAGGGTGTGTGCGGGTGTTTGTGCGAGTGTGTGCGAGTGTGTGTGTGCGAGTGTGTAGGAGTGAGTGAGTGCGAGTGTGCTCGAGTGTTTGTACAAGTATGTGCAAATGTGTGCATGCGAGTGTGTGTGAGTGTGTGCGAGTGCGTATGAGTGAGTGTGTGCAAGTTTTTTCGAGTGTGTGTGAGTGTGTGTGAGTGAGTGTGAGTGAGTGTGTGGGAGTGTGTGGGAGTAAGTGTGTGTGAGTGTGTATGAGTGAGTGTGTTAGAGTGTGCGTGAGTGTGTGTGAGTGTGTATGAGTGAGTGTGTGCGAGTGTGTATGAGTGAGTGTGTGCGACTGTGTATGAGTGAGTGTGTGCAAGTGAGTGTGTGTGAGTGTGCGTGAGTGTGTGCGAGTGAGTGTGTGTGAGTGTGCGTTAGTGTGTGCGAGTGTGTGTGTGTGAGGTTGTGCGAGTGTGTGCAAGTGAGTGTGTGTGAGTGTGTGTGAGTGTGTGCGAGTGTGCATGACTGTGTGTGAGTGAGCATGTGCGAGTGTGTGTGAGTGATCGTGTGCGAGTGTGTATGAGTCAGCGTGTGCGAGTGTGTGCTAGTGTGTGTGTGCGAGTGTGTATGAGTGAGTGAGTGCGAGTGTGCTCGAGTGTGTGTACAAGTGTGTGCAAATGTGTGCATGCGAGTGTGTGCGAGTGCGTATGAGTGAGTGTGTGCGAGTGTTTGCGAGTGTGTGTGAGTGTGTGCGACTGAGTGTGAGTGAGTGTGTGGGAGTGTGTGTGAGTAAGTGTGTGTGAGTGTGTATGAGTGAGTGTGTTAGAGTGTGCGTGAGTGTGTGCGAGTGTGTATGAGTGAGTGTGTGCGACTGTGTATGAGTGAGTGTGTGCGACTGTGTATGAGTGAGTTTGTGCAAGTGAGTGTGAGTGTGCGTGAGTGTGTGCGAGTGAGTGTGTGTGAGTGTGCGTAAGTGTGTGCGAGTGTGTGAGGTTGTGTGAGTGTGTGGGAGTGAGTGTGTGCGAGTGTGTGTGAGTGTGTGCAAGTGTGCATGACTGTGTATGAGTGAGCATGTGCGAGTGTGTGTGTGTGAGTGAGTGCGAATGTGTCTGAGTCAGCATGTGCGAGTGTGTGCTAGTGTGTGTGTGCGAGTGTTTGCGAGTGTTTGCGTGTGTGTGCTAGTGTGTGTGTGCGAGTGTATGTGAGTGTGTGCGATGAGTGTGTGCGAGTGTGCATGAGTGTGTATGAGTGAGTGTATGCGAGTGTGTGCGAGTTTGAGTGTGAGTGTGTACGAGTATTTGCGAGTGTATATGAGTGAGCGTGTGCGAGAGTGTGCGAGTGTGTGCGAGTGTGTGCATGTGAGTGTGTGCGAGTGTGTATGAGTGAGTGTGTGTGTATGTGTATGAGTGAGTGTGTGCGAGAATGTGTGTGTGCTAGTGTGGGCGAGTGTGTGCGAGTGTGTATGAGTGAGTGTGTGCGAGTGTGTGTGTGTGCCAGTGTGGGCGAGTGTATGCGAGTGTGTATGAGTGTGTGTGTGCGAGTGTGCACGAGTAAGTGTGTGCGAGTGTGCTCGAGTGTGTGTACGAGTGTGTGCAAATGTGTGCATGCGAGTGTGTGCGAGTGCGTATGAGTGAGTGTGTGCGAGTGTTTGTGAGTGTGTGTGAGTGAGTGTGAGTGAGTGTGTGGGAGTGTGTGTGAGTAAGTGTGTGTGTGTATGAGGGAGTGTGTGCGAGTGTGCATGAGTGTGTGCGAGTGTGTATGAGTGAGTGTTTGTGAGTGTGTATGAGTGAGTGTGTGCGACTGTGTATGAGTGAGTGTGTTCTAGTGAGTGTGTGTGAGTGTGCATGAGTGTGTGCGAGTAATTGTGTGTGAATGTGTATGAGTGAGTGTGTGTGAGGTTGTGCGAGTGTGTGCGAGTGTGTGCGAGTGAGTGTGTGCGAGTGTGTATGAGTGAGTGTGTGCGAGTGTGCATGACTGTGTATGAGTGAGTGTGTGCGAGTGTGTGCGAGTGTGTGTGCGCGTGTTTATGAGTGAGTGTGTGCGAGTGTGCGTTAGTGTGTGTGTGCGAGTGTGCGTGTGCGAGTGAGTGTGAGTGTGTGCGAGTGTGTATAAGTGAGTGTGTGCGAGTGTGTGTGTGTGATTGTCTGCGAGTGTGTGTGAGCGAGTTTGTATGAGTGAGTGCGTGCGCGTGTGTATGAGTGAGTGTGTGTGAGTGTGTGTGTGTGAGTGTGTGCGAGTGTGTATGAGTGACTGTGTGCGAGTGTGCATGACTGTGTATGAGTGAGTGTATGCGAGGTTGTGCGAGTGTGTGTGAGTGAATGTGTGCGAGTGTGTAAGAGTCAGTGTGTGCGAGTGTGTGCTAGTGTGTGTGAGTGTGTGCGAGTGTTTGCGAGTGTGTGCTAGTGTGTGTATGCGAGTGTGTACGAGTGTGTGCGAGTGTTTGCGAGTGTGTGCTAGTGTGTGTATGCGAGTGTGTACGAGTGTGTGCGAGTGTGTGCGATGAGTGTGTGCGAGTGTGCACGAGTGTGTATGAGTAAGTGTGTGCGAGTGTGAGTGCGAGTGTGTACGGGTATTTGCGAGTCTGTATGAGTGAGTATGTGTGAGTGTGTGAGAGTGTGTGCGACTGTGTGTGTGAGTGGGTGTGCGAGTGTGTATGAGCGAATGTGTGCGAGTGTGCGTGATAGTGAGTGTGCGAGTGAGCGTGTGCGAGTGTGTATGAGTCAGCGTGTGCGAGTGTGTGCTAGTGTGTGTGTGCGAGTGTGTATGAGTGAGTGAGTGCGAGTGTGCTCGAGTGTGTGTGAGTGGGTGTGAGTGAGTGTGAGTGAGTGCGTGGGAGTGTGTGTGAGTAAGTGTGTGTGAGTGTGTATGAGTGAGTGTGTTAGAGTGTGCGTGAGTGTGTGCGAGTGTGTATGAGTGAGTGTGTGCGAGTGTGTATGAATGAGTGTGTGCGACTGTGTATGAGTGAGTGTGTGCAAGTGAGTGTGAGTGTGCGTGAGTGTGTGCGAGTGAGTGTGTGTGAGTGTGCGTAAGTGTGTGCGAGTGTGTGAGGTTGTGCAAGTGTGTGCGAGTGTGTGTGAGTGTGTGCGAGTGTGTGTGAGTGTGTGCAAGTGTGCATGACTGTGTATGAGTGAGCATGTGCGAGTGTGTGTGTGTGAGTGAGTGCGACTGTGTATGAGTCAGCGTGTGCGAGTGTGTGCTAGTGTGTGTGTGCGAGTGTTTGCGAGTGTTTGCGAGTGTGTGCTAGTGTGTGTGTGCGAGTGTATGTGAGTGTGTGCGATGAGTGTGTGCGAGTGTGCATGAGTGTGTATGAGTGAGTGTATGCAAGAGTGTGCGAGTGTGTGCGAGTGTGTGCGTGTGAGTGTGTGCGAGTGTGTATGAGTGAGTGTGTGCGAGTGTGTGTGTGTGCCAGTGTGGGCGAGTGTGTGCGAGTGTGTATGAGTGTGTGTGTGCGAGTGTGCACGAGTAAGTGTGTGCGAGTGTGCTCGAGTGTGTGTACGAGTGTGTGCAAATGTGTGCATGCGAGTGTGTGCGAGTGCGTATGAGTGAGTGTGTGCGAGTGTTTGTGAGTGTGTGTGAGTGAGTGTGAGTGAGTGTGTGGGAGTGTGTGTGAGTAAGTGTATGTGTGTATGAGGGAGTGTGTGCGAGTGTGCATGAGTGTGTGCGAGTGTGTATGAGTGAGTGTGTGCGAGTGTGTATGAGTGAGTGTGTGCGAATGTGTATGAGTTAGTGTGTGCGAGTGAGTGTGTGTGAGTGTGCATGAGTGTGTGCGAGTGATTGTGTGCGAATGTGTATGAGTGAGTGTGTGTGTGTGTGAGGTTGTGCGAGTGTGTGCGAGTGTGTGCGAATGAGTGTGTGCGAGTGTGTATGAGTGAGTGTGTGCGAGTGTGCATGACTGTGTATGAGTGAGTGTTTGCGAGTGTTTGCGAGTGTGTGCTAGTGTGTGAGTGTGTGCGAGTGTTTGCGAGTGTGTGCTAGTGTGTGTATGCGAGTGTGTACGAGTGTGTGCGAGTGTGTGCGATGAGTGTGTGCGAGTGTGCACGAGTGTGTATGATTAAGTGTGTGCGAGTGTGAGTGCGAGTGTGTACGGGTATTTGCGAGTGTGTATGAGTGAGTGTGTGTGAGTGTGTGAGAGTGTGTGCGACTGTGTGTGTGAGTGTGTGTGTGCGAGTGTGTATGAGCGAATGTGTGTGAGTGTGCGTGAGAGTGAGTGTGCGAGTGAGCGTGTGCGAGTGTGTATGAGTCAGCGTGTGCGAGTGTGTGCTAGTGTGTGTGTGCGAGTGTGTATGAGTGAGTGAGTGCGAGTGTGCTCGAGTGTGTGTACAAGTGTTTGCAAATGTGTGCATGCGAGTGTGTGCGAGTGCGTATGAGTGAGTGAGTGCGAGTGTGTGTGAGTGTGTGCGAGAGTGTGTGCGCGTGTGTGTGAGTGTGTGTGTGCGCGTGTGTGTGAGTGTGTGTATGCGAGTATGTGTGAGTGTGTGTGCGAGTGTGTGCGAGTTTGTGTGTGCGAGAGTGTATGAGTGAGTGTGTGCGTGTGAGTGAGTGAGTGTGTGTGTGAGTGTGTACGAGTGTGTGCGAGTGTGTGAGAGAGTGTGCGAGTGCGTGGGTGTGAGTGAGTGTGTGTGAGTGTGTACAAGTCTGTGCGAGTGTGTGCTAGTGTGTGCGAGTGTGTGCGAGTGAGTGTGTGTGAGTGTGTGCGAGAGAGTGTGTGCGAGTGTGTGCGAGTGTGCACAAGTGTGTGCGAGTGTGTGCGAGTGTGTATGAGTGAGTGTTTGTAAGTGTGCTCAAGTGTGTGCGTGTAAGTGAGTGTGTGTGCGAGTGTGTGTGTGCGAGTGTTTGAGATTGTGTGTGTGTGATTGTTTGCGAGTGTGTGCGAGCGAGTTTGTATGAGTGAGTGTGTGCAAGTGTGCGTGATTGTGTATGAGTGAGTGTGTGCGAGTGTTTGCGATTGAGTGTGTGCGAGTGTGTATGAGTTAGTGAGTGTGTGTTTGCGAGTGTGTGTGCGAGTGTGTGAGAGTGTGTGTGTGATTGTCTGCGAGTTTGTGCGAGCGAGTTTGTATGAGTGAGTGTGTGCGAGTGTGCGTGAGTGTGTATGAGTGAGTGTGTGCGAGTATTTGCGAGTGAGTGTGTGCAAGTGTGTATGAGTTAGTGTGTGAGTCTGTGCGGTTGTGTGCAAGTGTGTATGTGTGAGTGTGTGCGATTGTGTGGGTGGAGTGTTTATGAGTGAGTGTGTGCGAGAGTGTGTGCGAGTGTGTGCGTGCGAGTGTGTGCGAGTGTGTGTGTGCGAGTGTGTACGTGCGAGTGCATGCAAGTCTGTACGAGTGTGTGCAAGTGTGCGCGAGTGTGCATGAGTATGTGCAAGTGAGTGTGAGTGTGCATGAGTGTGCGTGAGTGTGTGCGAGTGTTTGCGAGTGTGTGCGAGTGTGTATGAGTGAGTGTGTGCGAGTGTGTGTGAGTGCGTGCGAGAGTGTGTGCACATGTGTGTGAGTGTTTGTGTGCGCGTGTTTGTGAGTGTGTGTATGCGAGTGTGTGTGAGTGTGTGTGGGAGTGTGTGGGAGTATGTGTGTGCGAGTGTGTATGAGTGAGAGTGTGCGAGTATGTGCGTGTGAGTGAGTGAGTGTGTGTGTGAGTGTGTACGAGTGTGCAAGTGTGTGCGAGTGTGTGCGTGTGAGTGTGTGTGTGAGTGTGTACAAGTGTGTGCGAGCGTGTGCTAGTGTGTGCGAGTGTGTGCGAGTGAGTGAGTGTGTGTGAGTGTGTGCGAGAGAGTGTGTGCGAGTGTGTGCGAGTGTGCGTGAGTGTGTGCGAGTGTGTGCGAGTGTGTATGAGTGAGTGTGTGCGAGTGTTTGCGAGTGAGTGTGTGCGAGTGTGTATGAGTTAGTGAGTGTGTGTGTGCGAGTGTGTGTGCAAGTGTGTGCGAGTGTGTGTGTGATTGCCTGCGAGTGTGTGCGAGCGAGTTTGTATGAGTGAGTGTGTGCGAGTGTGCGTGAGTGTGTATGAGTGAGTGTGTGCGAGTGTTTGCGAGTGAGTGTGTGCGAGTGTGTATGAGTTAGTGAGTGTGTGTGTGCGAGTGTGTGTGCGAGTGTGTGCGAGTGTTTGTGTGATTGTCTGCGAGTGTGTGCGAGCGAGTTTGTATGAGTGAGTGTGTGCGAGTGTGCGTGAGTATGTATGAGTGAGTGTGTGCGAGTGTTTGCAAGTGAGTGTGTGCGAGTGTGTATGAGTTAGTGAGTGTGTGTGTGCGAGTGTGTGTGCGAGTGTGTGCGAGTGTGTGTGTGATTGTCTGCGAGTGTGTGCGAGTGAGTTTGTTTGAGTGAGTGTGTTCGAGTGTGCGTGAGTGTGTATGAGTGAGTGTGTGCGAGTGTTTGCGAGTGAGTGTGTGCAAGTGTGTATGAGTTAGTGTGTAAGTGTGTGCGAGTGTGTGCGAGTGTGTATGTTTGAGTGTGTGCGATTGTGTGGGTGGAGTGTGTATGAGTGAGTGTGAGCGAGTGTTTGTGTGCGTGTGTGTATGAGTGAGTGTGTGTGAGTGTGTGCGAGTGTGCGCGAGTGTGTGCGAGTGTGTGCGAGTGTGTATGAGTGAGTGTGTGTGAGTTTGTGTGAGTGTGTGTGAGTGTGGGTGTGTGAGTGAGTGAGTGAGTGAGTGTGTGCGAGTTTGTGCGAGTGTGTGCGAGTGTGTATGAGTGAGTTTGTGTGAGTGTGTGTGAGTGTGTGCGAGTGTGCGTGCGAGTGTGTGCGAGTGTGTGCGAGGGTATATGAGGGTGTGTGTGGGTGTGTGTGCGAGTGTGTGTGAGTATGTGTGCGAGTGTGTATGAGTGAGTGTGTGCGAGTGTGTTTGAGTGAGTGTGTGCGAGTGTGCTTGAGTGTGTGTACGAGTGTGAGCAAATGTGTGCATGCGAGGGTGTTCGAGTGCGTATGACTGAGTCTGTGCGAGTGTTTGCGAGTTTGTGCGAGTGTGTGTGAGTGAGTGTGAGTGAGTGTGTGGGAGTGTGTGGGAGTAAGTGTGTGTGTGTATGAGTGAGTGTGTGCGAGTGTCCATGAGTGTGTGCGAGTGTGTATGAGTGAGTGTGTGCGAGTGTGTATGAGTGAGTGTGTGCGACTGTGTATGAGTGAGTGTGTGCGGGTGAGTGTGTGTGAGTGTGCATGAGTGTGTGTGAGTGAGTGTGTGCGAGTGTGTATGAGTGAGTGTGGGTGAGTGTGTGTGTGTGAGGTTGTGCGACTGTGTGCGACTGTGTGCGAGTGAGTGTGTGCGAGTGTGTATGAGTGAGTGTGTGCGAGTGTGCATGACTGTGTATGAGTGAGTGTGTGCGAGTGTGTGCGAGTGTGTGTGCGAGTGTGTATGAGTGAGTGTGTGCGAATGTGTATGAGTGAGTGTGTGCGAGTGTTTGCGAGTGAGTGTGTATGAGTTAGTGAGTGTGTGTGTGCGAGTGTTTGTGCAAGTGTGTGCAAATGTGTGTGTGTGATTGTCTGCGAGTGTGCGCGAGCGAGTTTGTATGAGTGAGTGTGTGCGAGTGTGCGTGAGTGTGTATGAGTGAGTGTGTGTGAGTGTTTGCGAGTGAGTGTGTGTGAGTGTGTATGAGTTAGTGAGTGTGTGTGTGTGAGTGTGTGCGAGTGTGTGCGAGTGTGGTGTGATTGTCTGCGAGTGTGTGCGAGCGAGTTTGTATGAGTGAGTGTGTGCGAGTGTGCGTTAGTGTGTATGAGTGAGTGTGTGCGAGTGTTTGCGAGTGAGTGTGTGCAAGTGTGTATGAGTTAGTGTGTGAGTGTGTGCGAGTGTGTGCGATTGTGTATGTGTGAGTGTGTGCGATTGTGTGGGTGGAGTGTGTATGAGTGAGTGTGTGCGAGTGTGTGTGTGCGAGTGTGTGTGCGAGTGTTTGTGTGCGAGTGTGTATGAGTGAGTGTGTGTGAGTGTGTGCGAGTGTGCGCGAGTGTGTGCGAGTGTGTGCGAGTGTGTATGAGTGAGTGTGTGCGAGTTTGTGTGAGTGTGCATGAGTGTGGGTGTGTGAGTGAGTGAGTGAGTGTGTGCGAGTTTGTGCGAGTGTGTGTGAGTGTGTATGAGTGAGTGTGTGTGAGTGTGTGTGAGTGTGTGCGAGTGTGCGTGCGAGTGTGTGCGAGTGTGTGCGAGGGTGTATGAGGGTGTGTGAGGGTGTGTGTGCGAGTGTGCTTGAGTGTGTGTATGAGTATGTGCAAATGTGTGCATGCGAGTGTGTGCGAGTGCGTATGAGTGAGTGTGTGCGAGTGTTTGCGAGTTTGTGCGAGTGTGTGTAAGTGAGTGTGAGTGAGTGTGTGGGAGTGTGTGTGAGTAACTGTGTTTGTGTATGAGTGATTGTGTGCGAGTGTGCATGAGTGTGTGCGAGTGTGTATGAGTGAGTGTGTGCGAGTGTGTATGAGTGAGTGTGTGCGACTGTGTTTGAGTGAGTGCGTACAAGTGCGTGTGTGTGAGTGTGCATGAGTGTGTGTGATTGAGTGTGTGTGAGTGTGTATGAGTGAGTGTGGGTGAGTGTGTGTGTGAGGTTGTGCGAGTGTGTGCGAGTGAGTGTGTGTGAGTGTGTATGAGTGAGTGTGTGCGAGTGTGCATGACTGTGTATGAGTGAGTGTGTGCGAGTGTGTGTGAGTGTGTGTACGAGTGTGTATGAGTGAGTGTGTGCGAGTGTGTGTTAGTGTGTATGCGAGTGTGCACGTGCGAGTGAGTGTGAGTGTATGCGAGTGTGTATAAGTGAGTGTGTGCGAGTGTGTGAGAGTGTGTGTGTGATTGTCTGCGAGTGTGTGCGAGCGAGTTTGTATGAGTGAGTGCGTGCGAGTGTGTATGAGTGAGTGTGTGAGAGTGTGTGAGGTTGTGCGAGTGTGTGCGAGTGTGTGCGAGTGAGTGTGTGCGAGTGTGTATGAGTGAGTGGGTGCGAGTGTGCATGACTGTGTATGAGTGAGTGTGTGCGAGGTTGTGCGAGTGTGTGTGAGTCAGTGTGTGCGAGTGTGTGCTAGTGTGTGTGAGTGTGTGCGAGTGTTTGAGATTGTGTGCTAGTGTGTGTGTGCGAGTGTGTGTGAGCATGTGCGAGTGTGTGCGATGAGTGTGTGCGAGTGTGCACAAGTGTGTATGAGTGAGTGTGTGCGAGTGTGAGTGGGAGTGTGTACGGGTATTTGCGAGTTTGTATGAGTGAGTGTGTGCGAGTGTGTGAGAGTGTGTGCGAGTGTGTGTGCGAGTGTGTGTGTGCGAGTGTGTATGAGCGAGTATGTGCAAGTGTGCGTGAGAGTGAGTGTGCGAGTTTGTGTGTGTGTGCGAGTGTGTGTGAGTGTGTGCGATTGTGTGGGTGGAGTGTGTATGAGTGAGTGTGTGCGAGTGTGTGTGTGCGAGTGTGTGTGCGAGTGTTTGTGTGCGAGTGTGTATGAGTGAGTGTGTGTGAGTGTGTGCGAGTGTGCGTGAGTGTGTGCGAGTGTGTGCGAGTGTGTATGAGTGAGTGTGTGCGAGTTTTTGTGAGTGTGCATGAGTGTGGGTGTGTGAGTGAGTGAGTGTGTGCGAGTTTGTGCGAGTGTGTGTGAGTGTGTATGAGTGAGTGTGTGTGAGTGTGTGCGAGTGTGTGCGAGTGTGCGTGCGAGTGTGTGCGAGTGTGTGCGAGGGTGTATGAGGGTGTGTGAGGGTGTGTGTGCGAGTGTGCTTGAGTGTGTGTACGAGTATGTGCAAATGTGTGCATGCGAGTGTGTGCGAGTGCGTATGAGTGAGTGTGTGCGAGTGTTTGCGAGTTTGTGCGAGTGTGTGTGAGTGAATGTGAGTGAGTGTGTGTGAGTAACTGTGTTTGTGTATGAGTGATTGTGTGCGAGTGTGCATGAGTGTGTGCGAGTGTGTATGAGTGAGTGTGTGCGAGTGTGTATGAGTGAGTGTGTGACTGTGTTTGAGTGAGTGCGTACGAGTGAGTGTGTGTGAGTGTGCATGAGTGTGTGTGATTGAGTGTGTGTGAGTGTGTATGAGTGAGTGTGGGTGAGTGTGTGTGTGAGGTTGTGCGAGTGTGTGCGAGTGTGTGCGAGTGAGTGTGTGCGAGTGTGTATGAGTGAGTGTGTGCGAGTGTGCATGACTGTGTATGAGTGAGTGTGTGCGAGTGTGTGCGAGTGTGTGTACGAGTGTGTATGAGTGAGTGTGTGCGAGTGTGTGTTAGTGTGTATGCGAGAGTGCACGTGCGAGTGAGTGTGAGTGTGTGCGAGTGTGTATAAGTGAGTGTGTGCGAGTGTGTGAGAGTGTGTGTGTGAGAGTGTGTGAGGTTGTGCGAGTGTGTGCGAGTGTGTGCGAGTGAGTGTGTGCGAGTGTGTATGAGTGAGTGGGTGAGAGGTTGTGCGAGTGTGTGTGAGTCAGTGTGTGCGAGTGTGTGCTAGTGTGTGTGAGTGTGTGCGAGTGTTTGAGAGTGTGTGCTAGTGTGTGTGTGCGAGTGTGTGTGAGCATGTGCGAGTGTGTGCGATGAGTGTGTGCGAGTGTGCACAAGTGTGTATGAGTGAGTGTGTGCGAGTGTGAGTAGGAGTGTGTACGGGTATTTGCGAGTGTGTATGAGTGAGTGTGTGCGAGTGTGTGAGAGTGTGTGCGAGTGTGTGTGCGAGTGTGTGTGTGCGAGTGTGTATGAGCGAGTGTGTGCAAGTGTGCGTGAGAGTGAGTGTGCGAGTTTGTGTGTGTGTGCGAGTGTGTGTGAGTGTGTGTGCGAGTGTGTTCGAGTGTGTGTGCGAGTGTTTGTACGAGTGTGTGTGTGCGAGTGTGTATGAGTGAGTGTGTGTGAGTGTGTGTGAGTGTTTGTGAGTGTGTATGAGTGAGTGTGTGCGAGTGCGTGCGAGTGTGTGTGTGCGAGTGTGTGCCAGTGTGGGCGAGTGTGTGTGACTGTGTGTGTGCGAGTGTGCACGAGTGTGTGTGTGTGAGTTTGTGCTCGTGTGTGTGTGAGTGTGTGCGTGCGAGTGTGTATGAGTGAGTGTGTGCGAGTGTGTATGAGTGAGTGTGTGAGAGTGTGCGCGAGTGTGTGTGCGAGTGTCTGCCAGTGTGTGCGACGGTGTGTGTGTGACTGTGTGCGAGTGTTTGAGTGTGTGCCAGTATTTGTGCAAGTGTGTGTGCGAGTGTGTGCGAGTGTGTATGTGTGAGTGTCCTCGAGTGTGTGTGTGCGAGTATGTGCGAGTGTGTGTGTGCGAGTGCGTGAGAGTGTGTGCGAGTGTATGTGTGCGAGTGTGTGCGTGCGAGTGCATGCGATTGTGTACGAGTGTGTGCGAGTGTGTGCGTGCGAGTGTGCGTTAGTGTGTATGAGTGTGCGCGAGTGTGTGCGAGTGTTTGCGAGTGTGTGCGAGTGTGTATGAGTGAGTGTATGCGACTGTGTATGAGTGATTGTGTGCAAGTGAGTGTGTGTGAGTGTGAGTGAGTGTGTGCAAGTGAGTGTGTGTGAGTGTGCGTAAGTGTGTGCGAGTGTGTGTGTGTGAGGTTGTGCGAGTGTGTGCGAGTGTGTGCGAGTGAGTGTGTGCGAGTGTGTGTGAGTGTGTGCAAGTGTGCATGACTGTGTATGAGTGAGCATGTGCGAGTGTGTGTGAGTGAGTGTGTGCGAGTGTGTATGAGTCAGCGTGTGCGAGTGTGTGCTAGTGTGTGTGTGCGAGTGTTTGCGAGTGTGTGCTAGTGTGTGTGTGTGAGTTTGTGCGAGTGTATGTGAGTGTGTGCGATGAGTGTGTGCGAGTGTGAGTGCGAGTGTGTACGAGTATTTGCGAGTGTGTATCAGTGAGTGTGTGCGAGAGTGTGCGAGTGTGTGCGAGCGAGTGTGTGCGAGTGTGTATGAGTGTGTATGAGTGAGTGTGTGTGAGTGTGTGCGAGTGTTTGTGAGTGTGTGCAAGTGTGTGTGCGAGTGTGTGTGCGAGTGTGTGCGAGTGTGTGTGTGAGAGTGTGCGAGTGTGTATGAGTGAGTGTGTGCGAGTGTGTATGAGTTAGTGTGTGCGAGTATGTGTGTGTGCCAGTGTGGGCGAGTGTGTGCGACTGTGTGTGTGCGAGTGTGTATGAGTGTGTGTGTGCGAGTGTGCACGAGTGTGTGTGTGCGAGTTTGTGCACGTGTGTGTGTGCGAGTGTGTGTGTGCGACTGTGTGCGAGTGTTTGAGTGTGTGCCAGTGTTTGTGCGAGTGTGTATGAGTGTGTGCGCGAGGGTGTGTGTGCAAGTGTGTGCGAATGTGTGCGTGCGAGTTTGTGCGAGTGTGTGTGTGCGAGTGTGTACATGTGAGTGCATGCAAGTGTGTACGAGTGTATGCGAGTGTGCGCGAGTGTGCATGAGTGTGCGTGAGTGCGTGTGAGTGTGTGCGAGTGTGCATGAATGTGCGTGAGTGTGTGCGAGTGTTTGCGAGTGTGTGCGAGTGTCAATGAGTGAGTGTGTGCGAGTGTGTGTGAGTGTGTATGAGTGAGTGTGTGTGAGTGTGTGCGAGTGTTTGTGAGTGAGTATGAGTGAGTGTGTGCGAGTGTGTATGAATGAGTGTGTGCGAGTGCGTGCGAGTGTGTGTGTGCGAGTGTGTGCCAGTGTGCGCGAGTGTGTGCGACTGTGTGTGCGAGTGTGCACGAGTGTGTGTGTGTGAGTGTGCACGAGTGTGTGTGTGTGAGTTTGTGCTCGTGTGTGTGTGAGTGTGTGCGTGCGAGTGTGTATGAGTGAGTGTGTGCGAGTGTGTATGAGTGAGTGTGTGAGAGTGTGCGCGAGTGTGTGTGCGAGTGTCTGCCAGTGTGTGCGACTGTGTGTGTGTGACTGTGTGCGAGTGTTTGAGTGTGTGCCAGTATTTGTGCAAGTGTGTGTGCGAGTGTGTGCGAGTGTGTATGTGTGAGTGTCCTCGAGTGTGTGTGTGCGAGTATGTGCGAGTGTGTGTGTGCGAGTGCGTGAGAGTGTGTGCGAGTGTATGTGTGCGAGTGTGTGCGTGCGAGTGCATGCGATTGTGTACGAGTGTGTGCGAGTGTGTGCGTGCGAGTGTGCGTTAGTGTGTATGAGTGTGCGCGAGTGTGTGCGAGTGTTTGCGAGTGTGTGCGAGTGTGTATGAGTGAGTGTATGCGACTGTGTATGAGTGATTGTGTGCAAGTGAGTGTGTGTGAGTGTGCGTGAGTGTGTGCAAGTGAGTGTGTGTGAGTGTGCGTAAGTGTGTGCGAGTGTGTGTGTGAGGTTGTGCGAGTGTGTGCGAGTGAGTGTGTGCGAGTGTGTGTGAGTGTGTGCAAGTGTGCATGACTGTGTATGAGTGAGCATGTGCGAGTGTGTGTGAGTGAGTGTGTGCGAGTGTGTATGAGTCAGCGTGTGCGAGTGTGTGCTAGTGTGTGTGTGCGAGTGTTTGCGAGTGTGTGCTAGTGTGTGTGTGTGAGTTTGTGCGAGTGTATGTGAGTGTGTGCGATGAGTGTGTGCGAGTGTGAGTGCGAGTGTGTACGAGTATTTGCGAGTGTGTATCAGTGAGTGTGTGCGAGAGTGTGCGAGTGTGTGCGAGCGAGTGTGTGTGAGTGTGTATGAGTGTGTATGAGTGAGTGTGTGTGAGTGTGTGCGAGTGTTTGTGAGTGTGTGCAAGTGTGTGTGCGAGTGTGTGTGCGAGTGTGTGCGAGTGTGTGTGTGCCAGTGTGGGCGAGTGTGTGCGACTGTGTGTGTGCGAGTGTGTATGAGTGTGTGTGTGCGAGTGTGCACGAGTGTGTGTGTGCGAGTTTGTGCACGTGTGTGTGCGAGTGTGTGTGTGCGAGTGTATATGAGTGTATATGAGTGAGTGTGTGCGAGTGTGTATGAGTGAGTGTGTGCGAGTGTGCACATGTGTGTGTGCGAGTGTGTGTGTGCGACTGTGTGCGAGTGTTTGAGTGTGTGCCAGTGTTTGTGCGAGTGTGTATGAGTGTGTGCGCGAGGGTGTGTGTGCAAGTGTGTGCGAGTGTGTGCGTGTGAGTGTGTGCGAGTGTGTGTGTGCGAGTGTGTACATGTGAGTGCATGCAAGTGTGTACGAGTGTATGCAAGTGTGCATGAGTGTGCGTGAGTGCGTGCGAGTGTGTGCGAGTGTGCATGAATGTGCGTGAGTGTGTGCGAGTGTTTGCGAGTGTGTGCGAGTGTCAATGAGTGAGTGTGTGCGAGTGTGTGTGAGTGTGTGCGAGAGTGTGTGCGCGTGTGTGTGCGCGTGTGTGTGAGTGTGTGTATGCGAGTATGTGTGAGTGTGTGCGCGAATGTGTGGGAGTTTGTGTGTGCGAGTGTGTATGAGTGAGTGTGTGCGTGTGAGTGTGTGTGTGAGTGTGTACGAGGGTGTTCGAGTGTGTGCGAGAGTGTGCGAGTGTGTGCGAGTGTGTGCGTGTGAGTGAGTGTGTGTGTGAGTGTGTACAAGTGTGTGCGAGCGTGTGCTAGTGTGTGCGAGTGTGTGCGAGTGACTGAGTGTGTGTGAGTGTGTGCGAGAGAGTGTGTGCGAGTGTTTGTGAGTGTGCGCGAGTGTGTGCGAGTGTGTGCGAGAGTGTATGAGTGAGTGTGTGTGCGTATGCTCAAGTGTGTGCGTGTAAGTGAGTTTGTGTGTGCGAGTGTGTGTGCGAGTGTGTGCGAGTGTGTGTGTGTGATTGTCTGCGAGTGTGTGCGAGCGAGTTTGTATGAGTGAGTGTTTGCGAGTGTGCGTGAGTGTGTATGAGTGAGTGTGTGCGAGTGTTTGCGAGTGAGTGTGTGCGAGTGTGCATGAGTTAGTGTGTGTGCGTATGCTCAAGTGTGTGCGTGTAAGTGAGTTTGTGTGTGCGAGTGTCTGTGCGAGTGTGTGCGAGTGTGTGTGTGTGATTGTCTGCGAGTGTGTGCGAGCGAGTTTGTATGAGTGAGTGTTTGCGAGTGTGCGTGAATGTGTATGAGTGAGTGTGTGCGAGTGTTTGCGAGTGAGTGTGTGCGAGTGTGCATGAGTTAGTGTGTGTGTGTTTGCGAGTGTGTGTGCGAGTGTGTGCGAGTGTGTGAGAGTTTGTGTGTGTGATTGACTGCGAGTGTGTGCAAGCGAGTTTGTATGAGAGAGTGTGTGCGAGTGTTTGCGAGTGAGTGAGTGCAAGTGTGTTTGAGTTAGTGCGAGTGTGTGCGAGTGTGTATGTGTGAGTGTGTGCGATTGTGTGGGTGGAGTGTGCTATGAGTGAGTGTGTTCGAGAGTGTGTGCGAGTGTGTGCGTGCGAGTGAGTGTGTGCGAGTGTGCACGTGCGAGTGCATGCAAGTGTGTACGAGTGTGCATGAGTGTGCTTGAGTATGTGCGAGTGAGCGCGAGTGTGCATGAGTGTGCGTCAGTGTGTGCGAGTGTTTGCGAGTGTGTGCGAGTGTGTATGAGTGAGTGTGTGCGAGTGTGTGTGAGTGCGTGCGAGAGTTAGTGCACGTGTATGTGAGTGTGTGTGTGCGCGTGTGTGTGAGTGTGTGTATGCGAGCGTGTGTGAGTGTGTGTGTGAGTGTGTGGGAGTTTGTGTGTGCGAGTGTGTATGAGTGAGTTTGTGCGAGTGTGTGCGTGTGAGTGAGTGAGTGTGTGCGTGAGTGTGTACGAGTGTGTGCGAGCGTGTGCGAGTGTGCGCGAGTGTGTGCGAGTGTGTGCGAGTGTGTATGAGTGAGTGTGTGCGAGTTTGTGTGAGTGTGCGTGAGTGTGGGTGTGTGAGTGAGTGAGTGTGTGTGAGTTTGTGCGAATGTGTGTGAGTGTGTATGAGTGAGTTTGTGCGAGTGTGTGCGAGTGTGTGCGAGTGTGTGCGAGGGTGTATGAGGGCGTGTGCGGGTGTGTGTGCGAGTGTGTGTGCGAGTGTGTATGAGTGAGTGTGTGCGAATGTGTATATGTGAGTGTGTGCGAGTGTGCTTGAGTGTGTGTACGAGTATGTGCAAATGTGTGCATGCGAGTGTTTTCGAGTGCGTATGAGTGAGTGTATGCGAGTGTTTGCGAGTTTGTGCGAGTGTGTGTGAGTGAGTGTGAGTGAGCGCGAGTGTGCATGAGTGTGCGTGAGTGTGTGCGAGTGTTTGCGAGTGTGTGCGAGTGTGTGCGAGTGTGTATGAGTGAGTGTGTGCGAGTGTGTGTGAGTGCATGCGAGAGTGTGTGCACATGTGTGTGAGTGTGTGTGTGCGCGTGTGTGTGAGTGTGTGTATGCGAGTGTGTGTGAGTGTGTGTGTGAGTGTGTGGGAGTTTGTGTATGCGAGTGTGTATGAGTGTATGTGCGCGTGTGTGTGAATGTGTGTATGCGAGTGTGTGTGTGAGTGTGTATGAGTGTGTGCGAGTGTGTGCGTGTGAGTGAGTGTGTGTGTGAGTGTGTACAAGTGTGTGTGAGCGTGTGCTAGTGTGTGCGAGTGAGTGAGTGTGTGTGAGTGTGTGCGAGAGAGTGTGTGCGAGTGTGTGCGAGTGTGTATGAGTGAGTGTGTGCGAGTGTTTGCGAGTGAGTGTGTGCGAGTGTGTATGAGTTAGTGAGTGTGTGAGTGTGAGTGTGTGCAAGTGTGAGCGAATGTGTGTGTGATTGTCTGCGAGTGTGCGCGAGCGAGTTTGTATGAGTGAGTGTGTGCGAGTGTGCGTGAGTGTGTATGTGTGAGTGTGTGTGAGTGTTTGCGAGTGAGTGTGTGCGAGTGTGTATGAGTTAGTGAGTGTGTGAGTGTGAGTGTGTGCGAGTGTGTGCGAGTGTGTGTGTGATTGTCTGCGAGTGTGTGCGAGCGAGTTTGTATGAGTGAGTGTGTGCGAGTGTGCGTGAGTGTGTATGAGTGAGTGTGTGCGAGTGTTTGCGAGTGAGTGTGTGCAAGTGTGTATGAGTTAGTGTGTGAGTGTGTGCGAGTGTGTGCGAGTGTGTATGTGTGAGTGTGTTCGATTGTGTGGGTGGAGTGTGTATGAGTGAGTGTGTGTGAGTGTGTGTGAGTGTGTGCGAGTGTGCGAAGTGTGTGCGAGTGTGTGCGAGTGTGTATGAGTGAGTGTGTGCGAGTTTGTGTGAGTGTGCGTGAGTGTGGGTGTGTGAGTGAGTGAGTGTGTGTGAGTGTCTGCGAGTGTGTGCGAGTGTGCGTGCGAGTGTGTGTGAGGGTGTATGAGGGTGTGTGCGGGTGTGTGTGCGAGTGTGTGTGCGAGAGTTTATGAGTGAGTGTGTGCGAGTGTGTATGAGTGAGTGTGTGCGAGTGTGCTTGAGTGTGTGTACGAGTATGTGCACATGTGTGCATGTGAGTGTGTGCGAGTGCGTATGAGTGAGTGTGTGCGACTGTGTTTGAGTGAGTGCGTACGAGTGAGTGTGTGTGAGTGTGCATGAGTGTGTGTGATTGAGTGTGTGTGAGTGTGTATGAGTGAGTGTGGGTGAGTGTGTGTGTGAGGTTGTGCGAGTCTGTGCGAGTGTGTGCGAGTGAGTGTGTGCGAGTGTGTATGAGTGAGTGTGTGCGAGTGTGCATGACTGTGTATGAGTGAGTGTGTGCGAGTGTGTGCGAGTGTGTGTACGAGTGTGTATGAGTGAGTGTGTGCGAGTGTGTGTTAGTGTGTATGCGAGAGTGCACGTGCGAGTGAGTGTGAGTGTGTGCGAGTGTGTATAAGTGAATGTGTGCGAGTGTGTGAGAGTGTGTGTGTGAGAGTGTGTGAGGTTGTGCGAGTGTGTGCGAGTTTGTGCGAGTGAGTGTGTGCGAGTGTGTGTGAGTGTGTGCAAGTGTGCATGACTGTGTATGAGTGAGCATGTGCGAGTGTGTGTGAGTGAGTGTGTGCGAGTGTGTATGAGTCAGCGTGTGCGAGTGTGTGCTAGTGTGTGTGTGCGAGTGTTTGCGAGTGTGTGCTAGTGTGTGTGTGTGAGTTTGTGCGAGTGTATGTGAGTGTGTGCGATGAGTGTGTGCGAGTGTGAGTGCGAGTGTGTACGAGTATTTGCGAGTGTGTATCAGTGAGTGTGTGCGAGAGTGTGCGAGTGTGTGCGAGCGAGTGTGTGCGAGTGTGTATGAGTGTGTATGAGTGAGTGTGTGTGAGTGTGTGCGAGTGTTTGTGAGTGTGTGCAAGTGTGTGTGCGAGTGTGTGTGCGAGTGTGTGCGAGTGTGTGTGTGAGAGTGTGCGAGTGTGTATGAGTGAGTGTGTGCGAGTGTGTATGAGTTAGTGTGTGCGAGTGTGTGTGTGTGCCAGTGTGGGCGAGTGTGTGCGACTGTGTGTGTGCGAGTGTGTATGAGTGTGTGTGTGCGAGTGTGCACGAGTGTGTGTGTGCGAGTTTGTGCACGTGTGTGTGCGAGTGTGTGTGTGTGAGTGTATATGAGTGTATATGAGTGAGTGTGTGCGAGTGTGTATAAGTGAGTGTGTGCGAGTGTGCACGTTTGTGTGTGCGAGTGTGTGTGTGCGACTGTGTGCGAGTGTTTGAGTGTGTGCCAGTGTTTGTGCGAGTGTGTATGAGTGTGTGCGCGAGGGTGTGTGTGCAAGTGTGTGCGAGTGTGTGCGTGCGAGTGTGTGCGAGTGTGTGTGTGCGAGTGTGTACATGTGAGTGCATGCAAGTGTGTACGAGTGTATGCGAGTGTGCGCGAGTGTGCATGAGTGTGCGTGAGTGCGTGCGAGTGTGTGCGAGTGTGCATGAATGTGCGTGAGTGTGTGCGAGTGTTTGCGAGTGTGTGCGAGTGTCAATGAGTGAGTGTGTGCGAGTGTGTGTGAGTGTGTGCGAGAGTGTGTGCGCGTGTGTGTGCGCGTGTGTGTGAGTGTGTGTATGCGAGTATGTGTGAGTGTGTGCGCGAATGTGTGGGAGTTTGTGTGTGCGAGTGTGTATGAGTGAGTGTGTGAGTGTGTGTGTGAGTGTGTACAAGGGTGTTCGAGTGTGTGCGAGAGTGTGCGAGTGTGTGCGAGTGCGTGCGTGTGAGTGAGTGTGTGTGTGAGTGTGTACAAGTGTGTGCGAGCGTGTGCTAGTGTGTGCGAGTGTGTGCGAGTGACTGAGTGTGTGTGAGTGTGTGCGAGAGAGTGTGCGCGAGTGTGTGCGAGTGTGTGCGAGAGTGTATGAGTGAGTGTGTGTGCGTATGCTCAAGTGTGTGCGTGTAAGTGAGTTTGTGTGTGCGAGTGTGTGTGCGAGTGTGTGCGAGTGTGTGTGTGTGATTGTCTGCGAGTGTGTGCGAGCAAGTTTGTATGAGTGAGTGTTTGCGAGTGTGCGTGAGTGTGTATGAGTGAGTGTGTGCGAGTGTTTGCGAGTGAGTGTGTGCGAGTGTGCATGAGTTAGTGTGTGTGCGTATGCTCAAGTGTGTGCGTGTAAGTGAGTTTGTGTGTGCGAGTGTGTGTGCGAGTGTGTGCGAGTGTGTGTGTGTGATTGTCTGCGAGTGTGTGCGAGCGAGTTTGTATGAGTGAGTGTTTGCGAGTGTGCGTGAATGTGTATGAGTGAGTGTGTGCGAGTGTTTGCGAGTGAGTGTGTGCGAGTGTGCATGAGTTAGTGTGTGTGTGTTTGCGAGTGTGTGTGCGAGTGTGTGCGAGTGTGTGAGAGTTTGTGTGTGTGATTGACTGCGAGTGTGTGCAAGCGAGTTTGTATGAGAGAGTGTGTGCGAGTGTTTGCGAGTGAGTGAGTGCAAGTGTGTTTGAGTTAGTGCGAGTGTGTGCGAGTGTGTATGTGTGAGTGTGTGCGATTGTGTGGGTGGAGTGTGCTATGAGTGAGTGTGTTCGAGAGTGTGTGCGAGTGTGTGCGTGCGAGTGTGTGTGTGCGAGTGTGTACGTGCGAGTGCATGCAAGTGTGTACGAGTGTGCATGAGTGTGCTTGAGTATGTGCGAGTGAGCTCGAGTGTGCATGAGTGTGCGTCAGTGTGTGCGAGTGTTTGCGAGTGTGTGCGAGTGTGTATGAGTGAGTGTGTGCGAGTGTGTGTGAGTGCGTGCGAGAGTTAGTGCACGTGTATGTGAGTGTGTGTGTGCGCGTGTGTGTGAGTGTGTGTATGCGAGCGTGTGTGAGTGTGTGTGTGAGTGTGTGGGAGTTTGTGTGTGCGAGTGTGTATGAGTGAGTTTGTGCGAGTGTGTGCGTGTGAGTGAGTGAGTGTGTGCGTGAGTGTGTACGAGTGTGTGTGAGTGTGTGCGAGAGTGTGCGAGTGTGTGCGAGTGCGTGCGTGTGAGTGAGAGTGTGTGTGTACAAGTGTGTGCGAGCGTGTGCTAGTGTGTACGAGTGTGTGCAAGTGAGTGAGTGTGTGTGAGTGTGTGCGAGAGAATGTGTACGAGTGTGTGCGATTGTGCGAGAGTGTGTGCGAGTGTGTGCGAGTGTGTATGAGTGAGTGTGTGCGAGTGTTTTGCGAGTGAGTGTGTGGGAGTGTGTATGAGTTAGTGAGTGTGAGTGTGCGAGTGTGTGTGCAAGTGTGTGCGAGTGTGTGTGTGTGATTGTCTGCGAGTGTGTGCGAGCGAGTTTGTATGAGTGAGTGTGTGCGAGTGTGCGTGAGTGTGTATGAGTGAGTGTGTGCGAGTGTTTGCGAGAGTGTGTGTGAGTGTGTATAAGTTAGTGAGTGTGTGTGTGCGAGTGTTTGTGCGAGTGTGTGGAGGTGTGTGTGTGATTGTCTGCGAGTGTGTGCGTGTGAGTTTGTATGAGTGAGTGTGTGCGAGTGTGCGTGAGTGTGTATGAGTGAGTGTGTGCGAGTGTTTGCGAGTGAGTGTGTGCAAGTGTGTATGAGTTATTGTGTGAGTGTGTGCGACTGTGTGTGAGTGTGTATGTGTGAGTGTGTTCGATTGTGTGGGTGGAGTGTGTATGAGTGAGTGTGTGCGAGTGTGTGTGTGCGAGTGTGTGTGCGAGTGTTTGTGTGCGAGTGTGTATGAGTGAGTGTGTGTGAGTGTGTGCGAGTGTGCGCGAGTGTGTGCGAGTGTGTGCGAGTGTGTATGAGTGAGTGTGTGCGAGTTTGTGTGAGTGTGCGTGAGTGTGGGTGTGTGAGTGAGTGAGTGTGTGCGAGTTTGTGCGAGTGTGTGTGAGTGTGTATGAGTGAGTGTGTGTGAGTGTCTGCGAGTGTGTGCGAGTGTGCGTGCGAGTGTGTGTGAGGGTGTATGAGGGTGTGTGCGGGTGTGTGTGCGAGTGTGTGTGTGAGTGTTTATGAGTGAGTGTGTGCGAGTGTGTATGAGTGAGTGTGTGCGAGTGTGCTTGAGTGTGTGTACGAGTATGTGCACATGTGTGCATGTGAGTGTGTGCGAGTGCGTATGAGTGAGTGTGTGCGACTGTGTTTGAGTGAGTGCGTACGAGTGAGTGTGTGTGAGTGTGCATGAGTGTGTGTGATTGAGTGTGTGTGAGTGTGTATGAGTGAGTGTGGGTGAGTGTGTGTGTGAGGTTGTGCGAGTGTGTGCGAGTGTGTGCGAGTGAGTGTGTGCGAGTGTGTATGAGTGAGTGTGTGCGAGTGTGCATGACTGTGTATGAGTGAGTGTGTGCGAGTGTGTGCGAGTGTGTGTACGAGTGTGTATGAGTGAGTGTGTGCGAGTGTGTGTTAGTGTGTATGCGAGAGTGCACGTGCGAGTGAGTGTGAGTGTGTGCGAGTGTGTATAAGTGAGTGTGTGCGAGTGTGTGAGAGTGTGTGTGTGAGAGTGTGTGAGGTTGTGCGAGTGTGTGCGAGTGTGTGCGAGTGAGTGTGTGCGAGTGTGTATGAGTGAGTGGGTGCGAGTGTGCATGACTGTGTATGAGTGAGTGTGTGCGAGGTTGTGCGAGTGTGTGTGAGTCAGTGTGTGCGAGTGTGTGCTAGTGTGTGTGAGTGTGTGCGAGTGTTTGAGAGTGTGTGCTAGTGTGTGTGTGCGAGTGTGTGTGAGCATGTGCGAGTGTGAGCGATGAGTGTGTGCGAGTGTGCACAAGTGTGTATGAGTGAGTGTGTGCGAGTGTGAGTGGGAGTGTGTACGGGTATTTGCGAGTGTGTATGAGTGAGTGTGTGTGAGTGTGTGAGTGTGTGCGAGTGTGTGTGCGAGTGTGTGTGTGCGAGTGTGTATGAGCGAGTGTGTGCAAGTGTGCGTGAGAGTGAGTGTGCGAGTTTGTGTGTGTGTGCGAGTGTGTGTGAGTGTGTGTGCGAGTGTGTTCGAGTGTGTGTGCGAGTGTTTGTACGAGTGTGTGTGTGCGAGTGTGTATGAGTGAGTGTGTGTGAGTGTGTGTGAGTGTTTGTGAGTGTGTATGAGTGAGTGTGTGCGAGTGCGTGCGAGTGTGTGTGTGCGAGTGTGTGCCAGTGTGGGCGAGTGTGTGTGACTGTGTGTGTGCGAGTGTGCACGAGTGTGTGTGTGTGAGTGTGCACGAGTGTGTGTGTGTGAGTTTGTGCTCGTGTGTGTGTGAGTGTGTGCGTGCGAGTGTGTATGAGTGAGTGTGTGCGAGTGTGTATGAGTGAGTGTGTGAGAGTGTGCGCGAGTGTGTGTGCGAGTGTCTGCCAGTGTGTGCGACTGTGTGTGTGTGACTGTGTGCGAGTGTTTGAGTGTGTGCCAGTATTTGTGCAAGTGTGTGTGCGAGTGTGTGCGAGTGTGTATGTGTGAGTGTCCTCGAGTGTGTGTGTGCGAGTATGTGCGAGTGTGTGTGTGCGAGTGCGTGAGAGTGTGTGCGAGTGTATGTGTGCGAGTGTGTGCGTGCGAGTGCATGCGATTGTGTACGAGTGTGTGCGAGTGTGTGCGTGCAAGTGTGCGTTAGTGTGTATGAGTGTGCGCGAGTGTGTGCGAGTGTTTGCGAGTGTGTGCGAGTGTGTATGAGTGAGTGTATGCGACTGTGTATGAGTGATTGTGTGCAAGTGAGTGTGTGTGAGTGTGCGTGAGTGTGTGCAAGTGAGTGTGTGTGAGTGTGCGTAAGTGTGTGCGAGTGTGTCTGTGTGAGGTTGTGCGAGTGTGTGCGAGTGAGTGTGTGCGAGTGTGTGTGAGTGTGTGCAAGTGTGCATGACTGTGTATGAGTGAGCATGTGCGAGTGTGTGTGAGTGAGTGTGTGCGAGTGTGTATGAGTCAGCGTGTGCGAGTGTGTGCTAGTGTGTGTGTGCGAGTGTTTGCGAGTGTGTGCTAGTGTGTGTGTGTGAATTTGTGCGAGTGTATGTGAGTGTGTGCGATGAGTGTGTGCGAGTGTGAGTGCGAGTGTGTACGAGTATTTGCGAGTGTGTATCAGTGAGTGTGTGCGAGAGTGTGCGAGTGTGTGCGAGCGAGTGTGTGCGAGTGTGTATGAGTGTGTATGAGTGAGTGTGTGTGAGTGTGTGCGAGTGTTTGTGAGTGTGTGCAAGTGTGTGTGCGAGTGTGTGTGCGAGTGTGTGCGAGTGTGTGTGTGAGAGTGTGCGAGTGTGTATGAGTGAGTGTGTGCGAGTGTGTATGAGTTAGTGTGTGCGAGTGTGTGTGTGTGCCAGTGTGGGCGAGTGTGTGCGACTGTGTGTGTGCGAGTGTGTATGAGTGTGTGTGTGCGAGTGTGCACGAGTGTGTGTGTGCGAGTTTGTGCACGTGTGTGTGCGAGTGTGTGTATATGAGTGTATATGAGTGAGTGTGTGCGAGTGTGTATGAGTAAGTGTGTGCGACTGTGTATGAGTGAGTGTGTGCGAGTGAGTGTGTGCGACTGTGTGCGAGTGTTTGAGTGTGTGCCAGTGTTTGTGCGAGTGTGTATGAGTGTGTGCGCGAGGGTGTGTGTGCAAGTGTGCACGTGTGTGTGTGCGAGTGTGTGTGTGCGACTGTGTGCGAGTGTTTGAGTGTGTGCCAGTGTTTGTGCGAGTGTGTATGAGTGTGTGCGCGAGGGTGTGTGTGCAAGTGTGTGCGAGTGTGTGCGTGCGAGTGTGTGCGAGTGTGTGTGTGCGAGTGTGTACATGTGAGTGCATGCAAGTGTGTACGAGTGTATGCGAGTGTGCGCGAGTGTGCATGAGTGTGCGTGAGTGCGTGCGAGAGTGTGCGAGTGTGCATGAATGTGCGTGAGTGTGTGCGAGTGTTTGCGAGTGTGTGCGAGTGTCAATGAGTGAGTGTGTGCGAGTGTGTGTGAGTGTGTGCGAGAGTGTGTGCGCGTGTGTGTGCGCGTGTGTGTGAGTGTGTGTATGCGAGTATGTGTGAGTGTGTGCGCGAATGTGTGGGAGTTTGTGTGTGCGAGTGTGTATGAGTGAGTGTGTGAGTGTGTGTGTGAGTGTGTACGAGGGTGTTCGAGTGTGTGCGAGAGTGTGCGAGTGTGTGCGAGTGCGTGCGTGTGAGTGAGTGTGTGTGTGAGTGTGTACAAGTGTGTGCGAGCGTGTGCTAGTGTGTGCGAGTGTGTGCGAGTGACTGAGTGTGTGTGAGTGTGTGCGAGAGAGTGTGTGCGAGTGTTTGTGAGTGTGCGCGAGTGTGTGCGAGTGTGTGCGAGAGTGTATGAGTGAGTGTGTGTGCGTATGCTCAAGTGTGTGCGTGTAAGTGAGTTTGTGTGTGCGAGTGTGTGTGCGAGTGTGTGCGAGTGTGTGTGTGTGATTGTCTGCGAGTGTGTGCGAGCGAGTTTGTATGAGTGAGTGTTTGCGAGTGTGCGTGAGTGTGTATGAGTGAGTGTGTGCGAGTGTTTGCGAGTGAGTGTGTGCGAGTGTGCATGAGTTAGTGTGTGTGCGTATGCTCAAGTGTGTGCGTGTAAGTGAGTTTGTGTGTGTGCGAGTGTGTGCGAGTGTGTGTGTGTGATTGTCTGCGAGTGTGTGCGAGCGAGTTTGTATGAGTGAGTGTTTGCGAGTGTGCGTGAATGTGTATGAGTGAGTGTGTACGAGTGTGTGCGAGTGTGTTCGAGAGTGTGCGAGTGTGTGCGAGTGCGTGCGTGTGAGTGAGTGTGTGTGTGTACAAGTGTGTGCGAGCGTGTGCTAGTGTGTACGAGTGTGTGCAAGTGAGTGAGTGTGTGTGAGTGTGTGCGAGAGAATGTGTACGAGTGTGTGCGATTGTGCGAGAGTGTGTGCGAGTGTGTGCGAGTGTGTATGAGTGAGTGTGTGCGAGTGTTTTGCGAGTGAGTGTGTGGGAGTGTGTATGAGTTAGTGAGTGTGAGTGTGCGAGTGTGTGTGCAAGTGTGTGCGAGTGTGTGTGTGTGATTGTCTGCGAGTGTGTGCGAGCGAGTTTGTATGAGTGAGTGTGTGTGAGTGTGCGTGAGTGTGTATGAGTGAGTGTGTGCGAGTGTTTGCGAGAGTGTGTGTGAGTGTGTATAAGTTAGTGAGTGTGTGTGTGCGAGTGTTTGTGCGAGTGTGTGGAGGTGTGTGTGTGATTGTCTGCGAGTGTGTGCGTGCGAGTTTGTATGAGTGAGTGTGTGCGAGTGTGCGTGAGTGTGTATGAGTGAGTGTGTGCGAGTGTTTGCGAGTGAGTGTGTGCAAGAGTGTATGAGTTATTGTGTGAGTGTGTGCGACTGTGTGCGAGTGTGTATATGTGAGTGTGTGCGATTGTGTGGGTGGAGTGTGTATGAGTGAGTGTGTGCAATTGTGTGTGTGCGAGTGTGTGTGCGAGTGTTTGTGTGCGAGTGTGTATGAGTGAGTGTGTGTGAGTGTGTGCGAGTGTGCGCGAGTGTGTGCGAGTGTGTGCGAGTGTGTATGAGTGAGTGTGTGCGAGTTTGTGTGAGTGTGCGTGAGTGTGGGTGTGTGAGTGAGTGAGTGTGTGCGAGTTTGTGCGAATGTGTGTGAGTGTGTATGAGTGAGTTTGTGCGAGTGTGTGCGAGTGTGTGCGAGTGTGTGCGAGGGTGTATGAGGGCGTGTGCGGGTGTGTGTGCGAGTGTGTGTGCGAGTGTGTATGAGTGAGTGTGTGCGAATGTGTATATGTGAGTGTGTGCGAGTGTGCTTGAGTGTGTGTACGAGTATGTGCAAATGTGTGCATGCGAGTGTTTTCGAGTGCGTATGAGTGAGTGTGTGCGAGTGTTTGCGAGTTTGTGCGAGTGTGTGTGAGTGAGTGTGAGTGAGCGCGAGTGTGCATGAGTGTGCGTGAGTGTGTGCGAGTGTTTGCGAGTGTGTGCGAGTGTGTATGAGTGAGTGTGTGCGAGTGTGTGTGAGTGCATGCGAGAGTGTGTGCACATGTGTGTGAGTGTGTGTGTGCGCGTGTGTGTGAGTGTGTGTGAGTGTGTGTGTGAGTGTGTGGGAGTTTGTGTGTGCGAGTGTGTATGAGTGTATGTGCGCGTGTGTGTGAATGTGTGTATGCGAGTGTGTGTGTGAGTGTGTATGAGTGTGTGCGAGTGTGTGCGAGAGTGTGCGAGTGCGTGCGTGTGAGTGAGTGTGTGTGTGAGTGTGTACAAGTGTGTGCGAGCGTGTGCTAGTGTGTGCGAGTGTGTGCGAGTGAGTGAGTGTGTGTGAGTGTGTGCGAGAGAGTGTGTGTGAGTGTGTGCGAGTGTGTATGAGTGAGTGTGTGCGAGTGTTTGCGAGTGAGTGTGTGCGAGTGTGTATGAGTTAGTGAGTGTGTGTGTGCGAGTGTGTGTGCAAGTGTGAGCGAATGTGTGTGTGATTGTCTGCGAGTGTGCGCGAGCGAGTTTGTATGAGTGAGTGTGTGCGAGTGTGCGTGAGTGTGTATGTGTGAGTGTGTGTGAGTGTTTGCGAGTGAGTGTGTGCGAGTGTGTATGAGTTAGTGAGTGTGTGAGTGTGAGTGTGTGCGAGTGTGTGCGAGTGTGTGTGTGATTGTCTGCGAGTGTGTGCGAGCGAGTTTGTATGAGTGAGTGTGTGCGAGTGTGCGTGAGTGTGTATGAGTCAGTGTGTGCGAGTGTTTGCGAGTGAGTGTGTGCAAGTGTGTATGAGTTAGTGTGTGAGTGTGTGCGAGTGTGTGCGAGTGTGTATGTGTGAGTGTGTTCGATTGTGTGGGTGGAGTGTGTATGAGTGAGTGTGTGCGAGTGTGTGTGTGCGAGTGTGTGTGCGAGTGTTTGTGTGCGAGTGTGTATGAGTGAGTGTGTGTGAGTGTGTGCGAGTGTGCGCGAGTGTGTGCGAGTGTGTATGAGTGAGTGTGTGCGAGTTTGTGTGAGTGTGCGTGAGTGTGGGTGTGTGAGTGAGTGAGTGAGTGTGTGCGAGTTT